>NC_138655.1:122498812-122671312 GCF_964273445.1 Streptopelia decaocto | reverse complement strand
GTTCAGGGCCCACTCCCACACTGTTGAAGGGCATGAAAGATTTGTCATTGACATCAGTGAGATAAGATGGGGGTACAAACTGCTAATAATGCCCTATGCTGGTTCGTCATTTATAGTGTCACCTGGGGACCACCACCATCATTTAGTTGAGGGCCAGGAGTATGTTGAATTCAGGCCCCTTGGCTTCCCTTTCAGACGTCATGTCCAAGTTGCTTCCTTTGTTTTCATGGAGAAGTCGGGGAAAACTAGGTCAGTTTATCCAAGTAGAAATTATTATTTTATTGAGTTAACTCTGTGGTGACCTGCTGCCTGCTTGCCTTCTCAAAATGAACTCCCTTGTGTGCAGTAAGTCTTCTGCTGGAAGTTGCAGAGGCCTCAGTGATCACTTTGATTTCAAATCAACAATAAAAAGGCTGCTTTTTTTAGTATCTTGCTGTTTCCTGGAAACAAGTGTCTGTCTGCTTTGCTCCTTGTATGATCACTACATCAGGCTGATCTGGCGTACTGTGAAAGCACTGGATGTAAAAAAGTTATGTGCTGGCTTTACTGGGGATATTTATAAGATCTTTTGAAGAAATCAGGACTTGATTCTGCTTGACCCTGTCTGGCAGAATTAAGCTCTTTAGGCCAGTCCTGTAGTTACTAGCACTCCTTTTTTAAATAATCTGGTCCACTTACTCCTGCTGTTTCAGAATTTAACTCCCAGACAAGAAAGCATTTTCTTTTGAATTCTTTTTTTTTTTTTTTTTTTTTTAATGAAAGAGTAGTTGGAATGTATTTTAAAGAACTTCTTTGGCATTATACATAAAAGATAAAATATATCAAAATAGACAGGGTGGTAATTAGGTGCAGGCTTGTGGAGTGATTAATGCCATAATGTGAGTGCTGAAACAGCTGAGGTTGCTGCAGGTGTGTTAGGGGTATTCGACCCCGTAATTCTGTGATGCTTCTGCCGCTACATAAAGCAGGAGTACAGATGTCCAGAGAGCCTGCATCAATAGATGTAAAGCAGTATTTCTGCATGTGAATTATGGATGGAGCAGTGTTTATTAAACACACAAACCTTTGTCTCCCAGGCACTTTTTCCTTTGAAAGAGTCACTTCAGAGCCTGCTGCTGTCCCAGGCATGGAGATGCTGACTGTGAGCTCTGGCTTCCACTGCCGCAGGTTCAGTCGGTGCTGAGTTACGGCGTGCACGGGCGGAAAGGACCGTCCTGCCCGAAGGAAAACCTGAGAGTCAAAGGCATTTTGAGTGCCTCAGCTCTCTGGCGTCACATTTCGGGGTGGGCAGCAAGATGCTAAAGCTGAAAGCGAATGAAGTTGTTTCCCTGTGTCAGCCACCAGCTTCAGCGGGGCTTTTCCCAGAACTCAGTGATGTTGCCAGCTCAGAGCTCCTGGAGCTTGCCGGCTGGCTTGGCTTGGCCTTCCCAAAATCCTGTGGATGGAAAGAAAAAGAAAGCCCCTGATGTCACTTTTTTCTTTTTCCTTAGGTTACAGTTTGTGAAAAAAAGGATAATGTAGTTATGTGATTATTTTTTTTAAGGAAAAACAAACAACGGATTTGAAATTGTTTATTCCAATTGCTCAGCTTTTGGGAAGGGGAGACTAGGCAAACAACATGCTGAAGTGCCATCGGATGCAGTAGTATTGTTTCAGCACGCTATTTTGTCGTTTGTTAAAACCATTCTCTTCGTATTGCACCAAAACAATTTTAATGACAGGCACTATTAATTAAAAAATCGGACCCAACTGCAGGCCAAGCCCACTGGCAGGTGCAGATGCATGCCCACCAGCTGTGTTGGACCACACATAGATATGAGGCTTAAACTGGTAATGTTTTGGCCAATCCTCTGGTGCTTTTTGGTCCACCTGGTCAAGTAACACAGCTCTTCCTTTCTCTTGCTCCTGGGCTGCCTCTCCTGGTGGAGCAGAAGCAGAGCCTGGGCAGGGAGGTTGAGTGTGGCTGGGGAGACACACACTCCACATCCCCCCTGCCCTCACCATTTCAGGGGCCAGCCCTGGCACATTGAGAGCTGGAATTAACCTCCTGATCTTTATAGATATATGTATGTATATATATATGTATAAATATATTTTTTTTTGTTGTAGTAGTAGTAGTATCAACAAGCCTTTGTCCTCAGGAAGGAATTTGTGTAAGTTCATAATGGTGTGCTTTCCACATTAGCTCCAGAGAAACAGGTAAATAGTAGCTGAGCTGTTTCTTTGCTTTTATGATCCCTGGCCTAGCAGGAGGCCAGGGCTGCAAGCTGCCGAGGCTGTAACGCAGGCTAACGCTGCGGTTTGAGACCGTGGCTCTCTTTCTTAAAACGCGCCGGGAACAACTGTGCCTCCGCCTTCATGAGCTCAATTTACGGTTGCGGGAGGCGATGTGTTCTTTGTGCTTGATGAAGTACACCGCGCACGCAAGCCTCTTCAGATGTGTTGTCAGTTGGCAGCTCTCTCGCTAGATGCACCTTTACACAATTGCGCAAGGCACCAAGGAGGTACAAATGTGAAATTTAGCCTTGGGGGCAAAACAAAGAAATGAAACTCGGGTATGATTGCGGTGTTATCCATCTGCAGATACAGATATTAGACCTGATCTCCCCCTACGCTGCTGTAGTTTTACACTAATAGGACTCTGCTGCGATCAGTGGAGTAGCACCACTGCAAGACAAAAACAGCAGTGGTGATGGGTCTGGGCTGTTATTTTTAATTCTGTTGAATAATGTAGGATTGAACCCTGTTTGGGGAAAGTCAAACTGCATTCACTGCATGAATCCAGCCATAAAAAAAAAGGGGGCGGGGGGGAGAAATACAGGTGGTGTGTCGTCTTGGTGTTATTCCTGAACGTCTGCTCTTCCTTCTGGGGACCTATTGCCCTGGGTACTGAGCAGCCACCAGCAAGTGAAGGGAAAGGTCTTCCAGCTCACCTCCCTTTTTTTTTTCTCCCCTGACAGAATTGTAGCTTTCCCATTTGCTGTCCCATAAAGTCAGTTTTATCACACATACCCAGAATTTGTCCTGTGGCTGACACTCGTTCATTACATTGAATGAATGTGCTTGTTATGGAAAGTTGTTTTGTTGAAGGAGTCTGTTAATAGTGTTGTCAGGGAAGAGACTTCAATTTGTCATGGTAGGTAGCTTTCCAGTTAAGTAAAAAGCAAGTCGTGTTCTTTTGCTGTGTGCATGTTGGGATGAGAAATAAAATAGCTGCAGCAGGTTGAAGTGCGTGAAGTGCTAAGGTCAGGGCAGGTAGTGGGAAGGAATAGCGCCTGGTCTTAGTTAACAGCCACGCTCTTCCCTGCCCATCAGTGGCCCCGGATAATGCCCAACAAATCGAATTAATGACTGTGGATAACCTCAGCTTCTCCCGGTTGTGAGGCACCATACTACCATGACTGTCTCCTAAGAGAAATTAATGTAATATCTGTAGATGAGCAGACTGATCTACCTTTTGGTGACCCTGGAGAGAAAGGTCAGGTTCAGGATATTTTTACCTATAATTGGTTATCCATTAAGAGTTAGTGTACCAGGCTTCAAGACTGTAACTCAAAAGGGCAGTTGCTTTGAGAAGGCAGCTCGAAAGGGCACTTGAACAGCTGAAATCAGATGAGATGGATTTAATGGCCTCTTAGTGACTTCTGACTGAAAGTTCAGGGTTTGAAATTTAGGGATTTTTTTCTTTACACAGCCTGTGGTAAAACAAATGCAATATAACTTAACAGAAATTTTATTTCAGGCTGTTTTTCAACTGCTCTGTGTGCACTTGGTCACTTCAGCTGTAAGGAACAGAAAGAATAATCACGTTGTGTTTGTGGTCTTGTATATTTTTAGCTAATGTGTTAAGACACTGCAATTCCAGAAAAGCTGTCCTCCTGTTCCCTGGAGTATTTCAGTTTAACCAGCTGTATACAGAATTTTATCTGGACTGCTGCAGAAGTTCCTGGTAAATCCACTGGGATTTTGGCTGCCGAAACAGTTGACAGTGAGCACAATATTGCATTTCCCTGAGGGTTTTGGTTTCATGGGATTCTGCCGTGGGTTGGCCCCTCACAGTGGGTTACCCACAGGAGCCCTCTGAGTTTGGGAAACCTCCGAGGGTGGAGTGAATGACTGATTCCCAAAGCTCCTTCCCATTTCTGCACTGAGCAGGGGAAGGGATGGCTGGCAATACCCACCAGGTGATGCTATTACCCTGCAAACCTGTTGCAGGTGGCATGGTGGATCTTAATAAGAATTGTGGGGTTTATACTTGGGGTAAGGAAGTGACTGATTTCATGTGAAATTATGAAAGAGAGATGGGGCAGGGCATGAACGAAGAGGGAATGACAGATGTGTAAATTAATTCAACAGCAGCCCAGGATGCTCAGGGACTTTGTGGGACCTGCCTCTGGAGATGCTCCATCTTGCAGATGGGAATTTCTGGCTATATTAAGTAACTTGAGGTGATGCCTCTGTGACATACAGATGGAAACATATCAGTGAGTAAATTTTATCTTAGCCAGTGGGTATGGCTAGGCTATTTCCATTGCAGATGACTTCGTGGGCCTTCATGGGAAATATTAGTGATTTATTCTGCCTGCAATTGTTAATGCTGGCAAACTTCAGTAGCTATTTAGGCATCAGCTTCTAAGAGTATATGGATTATCCTATTTCACGCCGGCAATTAGTTGATGATATTAAGGCACTTTGAAAATGGAAATCGCAGGGCAAATGCTATTTAAACAGTTTATCATTAAGTGTGTAATCACGTCTCTCTGCCTGCATTGACTGCAGCGTGTAGGGAAGTGGGGAGAGAGACCAAGGGCTCTGCTCTGGGTTCAGCCCCTGGTGCCGAGTTTGTGCCCTGCACATCTGGGCTCCGACTAAGCTGCTCCTCTTGACGTCTCTTCTCCCTGCCCGCACCCACATGCTGCAAACCTTTTTTCTTCTCATTTTGTTCCGCTTGTTTGCTGTATTTCTGGTTTTTCAACTTCTTAATTTTGTTCTTAGGATGTATTTGGTGGGGGGAGGCTACTTTCATTTGTATTTCTGGCACCTTGTTTTTGATTCATTGGGCAGTCGTTATGATGTTCGGCATGTTCTGCTGAACTCGAACCAGTCCTGAAATACTTTAGTCAATATAAAGGTAGGCATTAGAGCTATATTCATACACTTGGAAACAGTTTATGGGCTTTTGTTTTTTTTTCCTTGCTGAAGCATGTCATGGAGCCTTCTGCAACATTCAAGCCAAATCCACCTTTAGAACCATTTTTTTTTCCCCTTTGACAGCGATTTCAGGTCTCGGATTGGCAGTTCTAGATATCCGAAGTGTGATAGCAGTTGGTTTTGATTCTGGATGTCTTAAAAAGAGAAAAAAAAACTTCTCTTAATTGATAGTAAAGTGAAATAATAAAAATAATAGTTTAAAAAAATATAAATAAAAAGGATACCAAAGCTGTACCTTTCAGCCGTCATCAAGGGGTATTGTCTTCAGTGTGTTGTTCTGCATTGGCTTTCCAGTTTTGGTTCTTTATCTGAGTTCTTTTAGTATTGCTTTTCTTCAAGGGACTGGAAACTCCTTTTTTGCTCATTCCATCTACTGATATTTCAAGGATGTGACAACAGCAGGTGCCAAATTTCATGTCAAAAATAAAATTTTCAGGCTGATGGAATCCTTGAAACCACAGATCAAGTTCCAGGCCAGTTAAATAAAGCTGTAGAGCGTCCATTTGTATCATTCATTCATATAATGAAACCTCTTCTTATAACTCCGTTCTTGATATATTAACCCCGCAGTTATCCTCGTACATAAATGGGAGATGTGTTGCTTTCGTCGGTTATAATAGGATATAACCATATAAATCCCCTGCGCATGAATGGAGAAATAGAAGCCCTTAGGCCGTAGGTATCAAAGGTCTCCCCTATACTTACAATAGCCTAATAAGGTTATTTTGGAGGCACAGGGAATTACTGAGGGACTCCCTATAGCTAGTGATTCATTGTTCACTACTGAAACATTTCTAAATGAATTATGTTTTAGACAAGCAAATCCTTGGCCTTCTCTTTTTTTTTTGGGGGGGGGAGAGGGGGGGCAGGGAGAAGAGAACTGAAGGAACACAGAATTCCACCATTTTCTGCATTAAAATATACTGTGTGCTCATTAAAAGGTCCCTGGTATTGTAACTATTGTACTATTGTGCTTCTTGCTGTTTTGATTCCAGGAATGTGTATTTCTGAATTTCACATTTGGATGAAAATATTATTGTTGTCAGTAATCTGATATTTAGAAAAGACTGTGGATACAAGAGCTCAGTGCAATGAATAAAACAGTTGGAGTTAACCGTCCCTGGGGATAGAATCAATCACTGTTGTAGAAGAGGGTGACATTTAAAAAAGAAACTCAGAAGAAAATGTCATGCTTAAAAAATTAGATTTAAACCCACTACCTCTTGATTGATTTTTATTGCACTCAGATGGATACACTGATTGATTATCAGCCTTACAAATGTTTAGTACCTTTCTCACTTCTCTAATAATCAGAATAATCTAATTTTCAATGTCATTTAAGTTACCGTATTCAAGGTTATAATAGATCATATTTCCAATAAAACATAGCAATTATGTAATGAATAATACAAGGCTGCAAGGCAGAGTTCAGATTCACCTTCGTTAAAAAAAATACCACCGGTGGCTGGAAGAACCAGCGTACATGGAGCAGCTGGCAGGGTGATACGCTCTGGATTTGTGGTGTTTTCCCCTCTTATTGAACTGAGATTCCTGGGGAGCTGGTCGGGGCACATTTGCTGAAGCTGAACGTTATTTCTCAACAGGAAACCAGGGACGGGCTTGAATTCTGTACTATACGTGCTTGCTCTGTGCCTGGGGAAAAACGATAGCGTGCCAGGTGCTTATGAAATTCCTCCCATGATTGTTTCTCTGTTCTCCGTGTTAATTTTGATACGTGTGTGTAGAGAGATACTATCTCACTTAATTTGAGGTGTTTTCTTGTGGCAATTGTACCCTACAGTTGACATGATTGATTTCTCTGAATCAGCTACAAAATATTGAGGTTTCAGTGTGTTCGGGTTTTGTACTTGAAGTCCCTTACATGACTGTGTACTTGTTATTGGTTTTGTCCATTGAAAATGAGAGTTTTGTGTTTGAAACATGCTTTGCCTCCAATCGTTCTCCGTATGTCAAAGCTGTTTTGGCTCGGAAATGTGTTTTAAGATAGTTTCCTATCCTTTCTAAAGGCTGAGCAGTTTTGCCTAAAAGGCAACATTATTTCATCTGGAAATCGCGACCTTGGAAAACCAATCTATTTGTAACTACCTGGTGTTCTGCATATTTTAATGCTGTGTTTGGCTTGCAATTGCACTGCTGTTAAAACGTGAACAGGATTCTTACCATTCTGACTTGATGGCCTGTCAGTTTGTCCAGCGTGATCATGTTGCTTTCAAGATGGTTATTTTCTTCCTTTTCTTACACTGGGGATGAGAAAACCAACCTCCTTGTGGTCTTTCATCTCCTTGCCTGCTTCCACTGGCTCCTGGATGATGTGCAGCTTGTCCGTGGGGTCAGAGATCCGGGTTCAGCAGCATTGGGGCTGCTATGTCTCCCTCGTTTTGAGGTTTTCCAAGGTGGCTGTTGTGAAAGACGTCCTTGCAGGGCGCCGTTTATTGAAGGGTGATGGGGAGAAGGGTGACGTGTGGTATGTGTGAGATGTTTATCCTGATGTATCAGACTTGGCAGTGGCAATGGTTAAGCGTTTTGCATATTTGACTGAAATTGTCCACAGCTGCCTGCTTCTGCCAGAATGAGGCATTTTTAGCAGCTGCCGCTGGAATTGGAGAAGTCAGAGTGTAAAGGAGCTGTGCAAAGACTTGTGGGTTTCCACCCCAGCTTGGTGCTCCTGGAAGCCCTGGGTGCTCTGCTGAGAGTTGGCAGGTTTGGGATGGTCCTGCCTCAGCTCACCTCCAATTTCTCTTCTCATCAGCGACCACAAACAAAAGGAGTCTTTTTGCAAGCCTACCTTGCACCCAGCGCTGTGCAATTACTGACTTGCTCTGTGTGCTTTATGGTGCTCCTGAGATTTGTTAGCTTAACGAGTAACTTCCAAAATATTTGAGGACAAGAGAAGTGTGGGTTTGCAGGAATGCAAACTAACTGGAAACACTAGTAGTTGTCGCTACAGGAACAAAACCAGTTAACTAGTACACAAAGCTCTTCAAAGGTCTTGGGGATCTCCAAGAGGCAAAACTCCAATTATAGCATTTCAAGTCATGAATTTATAGCTGATTAATCATTATAATATATGAAAGGTGCTGTCAAGCTATCTTCTGGGCATCTGGGGAAGCAAAGGTTATACAAGTAATTGGAAAAATTATGAGCTGCACGTTCTTCTCCCCTGGACACATATGTTTTGTCAAAGGGGAGTATGAACACTGATTATTCCATAATTTTACCTGATTTTCTAGAAACTGCCTAAATCTCTTGGGCTGGAACCCAGACTTTTCTTTGGCAAAGCGGTGAGTAAATTTGGTGGACCTGAGGGGCTTGCGTTGAAGACTGGACAATTCCCAGCATTGTGGCATGCTTGAAATGGTCCCGCTCAAGCAGGAGAATTGCTGCGTGGTTGCTAAATGAGAGCACTGGGCTCCTCCGGGGGATGCTGTTTGTGCCCTCCCTGTGCTTAGTTTTCCCTACAGCAGGCGCAGCTTTTCTTAAGAAACGTATTCCTTCCCTCCTGTGGCTTTGTGCCCTGCCCGTTGCTTCAAGCAGAAGAAGGAAAACGTGTCCATGGGTAAAGAAAGTGGTGACAAACCTGGGCTGAGGAGCACAGGCTGCCAGGAGCAGGTAGGGGATGGTACAAGAGATGGTGTTCAGCCTCTTTTTCCATCCAGCACGGAGGTGAATGTTTGAGGGTAGGCTCTGGTCCGTAAGGTGGATGGATCAGTAGGCTCTTTGCTGGCTTGCAAACCCTGCCACGGCTGCCTGGAGGTTTCTGGGTGTGGATGTGCAAGTCCCGGCGTGTGTGTTGAGGGCACAGAGAAGCTGTCATGGGGAGATGGATGGGAGCAGACGTGCTCAGGCGTGGGCGTGTGTCACTCAGCTCTCCGAGCAGCGTTGAGCCGCACGCAGACGTGGCTTCCGCACATACCAAGATACACCTCATTTCATCCTCTTTCCCCACCACCAACACCTTGTTTGTTTGGGTTGTTTTGGGTTGGTTTTTTTTTTTTTCAATTTTTTATCTTCCAGTATTTCTCACAGGCTTCCATACTGTCCCCTGTCGGGAGCTGTTAAATAATGCAGCCATCGAGTCAGAATTTAGTGCACAAGTAATGAAATTCATAACCTGAGTTTTCTGTGGCAGCATTAACTGTGACACAGATTCATCACCGGCGTATCATCATTAAAAGGCAGTGGAATTGCATCAGGGATTGATGTGATCATATGCATGTAAAGATCAAGATACAAAAAGGTGTGATTTATATAACATAAGCATAAACTGTAATCCAGAACCCTTCCCACATGCGGTGTGTGACAGTTCTTGTTCGCAGAGCAGTGATGGCTTTTAAATTTACTGGGTAAATGTGTGTGTTTATATGTTTTTACTTAACTCTTTCAAACATAGCGTTGTCTTAACCTTTTTCTCTCTTTTTTTTTCTCCGTTGAATTGTAGTTGAATCTGCATAATAGTTTAACATTATTGAAATTGTTAATATTTTTGAAGCCTGGGTGTTATATGTCAGTACTTTATTGTGTTATCTTACAGGGAATATAAAAGCACTGCCGTGTTTGCAGCCTTAGCAAAGACAAATGTAGGAAATACAAAAAGTATACATAAAACAAGAAGATAAATGTTATTCAGGTTTTATCATTATTATAATGGCTGTTGGAATTGTAGGGAAAAAAAAAAAAAGGTAATGGAGGACAAAAACTGTTCTTAGTTTTCAGGACATGTTAGTTCTCCCCTTCCTAACCTTTAGTGATTTGCGCCTGAAAAGAAAGAGGGCAGAGCTGGGCCGATCTGGTGATGTGGATTGACCAGCAGCAGTGTCTGCTGGTGGCCTTTGGAAGGGAAAGGACTTCAGGTAGAGCTGCGAGCGGTGACACAGCTCCTGCCAGACTTGTCTCCTGGTCTTTGGCAGCTCTTGGCAGCTGCTCCCAAAGCCTGGCCTGAATAACGTGTTTGTCTTGCACGAGGAGTTTAAAGCTGTTGAGATAAGTGGTTGCTGAGGCTGCCTCTTTGGCAAATTTGTCAATCAGCTCGTAGAGCTATAAGTAAATGGGGCTTTATTACAGAGGCTTATTGCTCTTTGCGGTTGTGTAGGAGTTTACATAATTTTCTAAGGAGCTCTTTTATCTCCCAAGTACAGCGGCAATTAGGATTTACTTCTGGAGCGCAGTGGCCGTTTGGGGCACTGGAGACAGACACGTCAGTCCTGGATGTTTTCTCAATGCAAGACACTGTACTTGTGCTCTGCCCCGGAGTCCAGCGAACACATCGGGGAATTGGCTGTAGGGGAATATTTGCAGAAGGGGTAGGAAAGTCCAGGGTCTCTAAAACCTCATTGCACTGGTAACACTGAACCTTTACAAGAAGGTACCTTTTCTGTCCAGCTTTCTTGGCCTCCTTTGAGTGTCTGTTTCTCCAAACACCAGAACTGATGGTGTTCAAGGTTAGGCTTTCATCTGGTGGGGACGCTCAGCATCCCAGCCCTGACCCAGCAAAATGCATAATTGACATCAGTGCAGATCTGTTCACACAGTTAAATTCAAGTTCATCCTTAAAATACCTGCTGGATTTGGGTCAGAGTTCTCTCAGCTGCAAAGTCAAACCTTTAGTGAGAAAACCAGAACCCTTCGTCACATTGTGTGTGTGCCTGATCGCCTCATAAAGGAGCAAGAAAATCCAGTGCATCCACCCCTCATTTTCTGTTATGCATATTACATCATTTCTGTAGATAACCCCTGACTCTGCTGCTTTCCCACCCCTCCACCTTCCCATGTCACTCTTAGTTTTCTCTCAGAAATGACACCCAGAGGAACATGAACCCAACTGCATGTCATTCATTCTTGAACAGATGCTGTAGGTGAGACTGTATTGAAACCTCCTCTTTGTTTTGAAACATTCACCATTTGTCTGCTCTTTGCGATCATTCGTGGTTCACAGGGATGTAGGCAGCGACTGCAGAAGATGTGGAGATGGGCCTGCACAGGGGAAAAGAGCTGTCGTGGAGGTGGCTCTGACCATCAGCCCATTTTGCTGTGCTTCCCTCCCTACGGCACAGATAGATGCACCTTCTAGGGGGGGTCAGTACAAATGAGAGTCAGCAGATCTTGGGCCATCCAAAATCCCCAGCCGTCCTCACGTGTGCCAAACCCACCAGCCGCACCCTGAGAGTTGAGGCCACTGGTTTACATACCATGAGGTTTTGAACACCCGGTGAATGTTAGGATTGGTTTTTATTTGTCTAGCAGCTTTCAGTCTTCAGGGTGTTTAATATTGACACAGAGTCTTCAGGGAGAGGGATTGATTTTGTTTGGCTTTGTTATAAAGCCTTATACATCTGGTTACGCTTAAGACGTTAGCTTTAGCTAACAACAAGCCTTTTGATAAAATTCACAAGTACTGGAAATACTACGGACATAGACTTATCTCCTGGGCACGTTTTGGAAAATTAAGTTATTTTCATTAAAAGAACAAAGAGCAGCATGGTGATGGAGCAGCTGTCATATTTTATTACAAAACACAAATATGTGGGAAATCAATTACAGCACGAGTGCTGCACAATGCATATTTCCAGTAATCCCCGATGGCCGGGGGAAGGTAGAAGGCTGATCTGAGCGCAGGAGCAGATGGCAAGCAACTTTAGATAGCTTCACTGCCTTTTTCACTCTTTCAAGTGTTTGTGCTTCTCCTTTGATCTTCAGAGTTTGATGTGTTTCATCTTCTTTCATTTGCTGTTTTCAAATTTAGGTTTCCCTTTAAATACCTTTTGCTTGGTGGAGTTTGTATTAGTGTTGGTTTTGTTATCTTCCGTACTATGAAATTTAAGAAGAGAGACAGTTACTATTATATCTTTCTTTAGTGTTGTTCGCATCCAATAAAATACCAGCTGCATCACTGCAGAGGACTTGGCCATTCACCTTCTACAGCTGTAATGATATTATACAATGAAAAAATCCCACCCCACAAAGTCACTGAGATTCTTACAATGCATGTGAAGTTGCAGTAAACTTTCTTGAAAGGTAGATACTATGGGAGCGTGATGGCACATCCACAACAAACACTTGTAGAGATTTGGTTTCATCATTATTCCATTGAATTTAACTCTTACAGTTGAGTAATTAAGCTTGAATTAGTATTCTTTGTGTATATAACATTTTTATCTCCACTTAATTTATGTTTAAAATGCAAGCATGTTGCAGTGTTTTGAAATAGAGCATCAAGAGCAACATGGGGTGGTCTGAATAACCACATGTGATCCGTGTCTCTGCTTTTTCTGTAGCTGTCAGAAATGATAGGAACAAAAAGAAGAAGGAACCTTCAAAGCAGGAGTCCACAGAAAACTATGAAATGACAGCAGAGTTGGATGACCTTACTGAGAAGATCCGGAAAGCTCACCAGGAAACCTTCCCCTCGCTCTGCCAGCTTGGAAAGTACACTACAGTAAGTATGGTTTGTGGTGCACATGTCTGCAGTTTTGCATTGAGGGCTTCAGATGTTTTAGATAGATGCAGAAGTAGATGCACACCTTGCACCTCCTTAGCCTTAAAAAAACTTGGGTATGCATGCAAAAATAAATGCCGAAGAAGAGAAACTGCACTGAACTGCAAGCATTACTTAGCGGTATTGCAAGAGACAAGCTTGGAGTCTGTGAGTCAGTCACATGCCATCATTCGTTAGAAATTTCTTGGCTTCCAAAGAGATGATCTCTGCATGTGCATCAGCAGATTACAACTTTGTGGGTGTAGAGAGTTCTTAAATGCTGCTGGATTACTGGTGACAGTCCCAAAGCTACCAAGGTCAAGGAAAACATGAAATGTTTAGATAAACTGGTTTCCGAAATGCTCATTTTCAGTTTATTCCACTCCCGTCTACCAAAATACCACAAAGCAGCAAACACTTTTGATGCTTTTAGAAATGAAAGATCAGCCTCCTGTCGAGAAGTTCAGGACTGTGGGAGTTTCTTCAGAGGATGAGTCAGGGAAATAAATCATCTCTATACATATATATGTTGCTAAATACAGGGAAGTCCAGTTGATATATATTGATTTCAGAGAGAATATCCAGTGTCAAGTTTGTGTGGTGTGGCTGGGGCAAGGAGATACTTGCCCCCATGGTCCTTGTCCTCCATGGTTCCCCAGCTGTAGAGCTGGGACCAAGCCCTGCAGGTCAGGTGAAACACCTCTGTCACTGGATTGCCCTCTGTTTTGAGTAAATGCCACTGAAACAAATGTTAAATTTCTCAAAAAGCAATCTGGGCATCCATATTCACTGTTTGAGCAAGCGGCGTGCTGTTTCATGGCATATTCATCTATTTACAAAGTGCAGGGTTCAAAACTCTCAGGTCTAGGTGTAAGACTTTGCATTTAAGTGCAAGAAAAGCAAGCATACGCATCAAGATGTTAGGAAAAAGCACATTCTTTGTGTTGCTGAAATGTATTTTCACAAACGTTCTTCACATTTAGTTCTGAAACCCGCGTGAAACGGTTGGTCCTGTGGAAGGTGCCTGTGCTCTGCAGGCTTCTGTGGTGCTGTCCCTGCTCGGGTGAGATGTAGTCAAAACAGCCAGCGTGGGCGTGCTGGTAAATATTGCACGGGCAGAGCCCTGGGGACTAGTGCAGCGTGCGAGGCTGGAAGCTTGAAAGCAGCCAGCTGGTGACACCACCGAAGGCAAAGCTGGAGACGGTGGGATCCGTAGTGTGTCTGTCATGGAAATTCCTGGGTTAGTGGTCTCCACCCCTCCCCTCAGCATCTGTGGTTGCGTCTTCGTTTTGGAGTGAATAAAAACCTTCCAAACAGGCTCTCACACTTCTGCAAACGTGAGAGTGCTTCTGAATGAGTGTGAAAAATATCTCCCCAGTTCAAAGACGGTGAGTTTTTGCTTTGTAGAGGAGGTGATCGTATGTCCGCAGCTGGGATGCGTAGCCAGGCTGGTATGCGTGCCAGAGTTTATTGCTCACAGGCTGCTTTGCAAATGGCCTGGCTATCCTAGAATAATCTAGGGGTGTACATCCGGACGGGAGCGTGTTGGTACGTGCTTTTGTGTTACGTCTGAGTTAGAAGAGTGCACTGCAGCTGGCGTGATGGTTCTTCGTGCTGGCAATTGCCAAAGATCCTGGAGGGCTGAAAGATAAACCTGGGCACCTATACGCTTGCATTATGTATTGGATGCTTAAGTATCATTAATATTTTAGCCCTTGAAATTATACAAGTGGATGAAACTGGAGAGGGTCTTGTGGCATATCACACCCACCACTGCTGCCTGCCTTCCTCCTTGGGTTCCTGCTGACCCCCACAGTGAGTTTAAGCCCCTGTTGGAATTTCAGAGCCCTTGTGTAGGTCCAGGTGCTTTCAGTAATGAGTGGATGCATCTGGTCTGTCTATGGGTCCTCAGCAACCATGACCTGACCACAGTCCCTCCAAGGCTGGATATTGGTCATTTCTATCTCAGGCCAGATCGGACAGCTCGAGGAAAGGGATTTCTTGTTTTTCTCATTGGTCTCTTGGAAGTCCACAGCAGTTAGCTGCATGTGCCTGAAGTCCTGGCCGCTTTGTCATGGTTTGGTACTATACAAGTTGCAATAGCAAAATTATGCTGAGTTATTTTTGGCTAATCTTGCATCTTTGAGAGCGGTACAGCTTCCTTCAACAGCTGCGGCAAAACTAATAGCAGCAGTGCTAAATACTGTCCTTCTGCTGCATTCCTGTAGTCTCTGTGTAAAATGTAGAGTATTTAAATCTCTCATCTACATGAGGTCTGGTGACCACTCCAGCTGTTTAGGTAGGAATTCAGTGTAAGCTCATTTTTGTGACTGCTGTCTCTGCCTGGCTTTGGAAGGGACAGAGTACAGCACTGCCCCCCTTGCTTGCACCCAGTGACAACCTTGGGGATTAAGAATATTGCTCAGTACCACTGGGGACAGAGTACAGGTCATCTTTATCTCCAGCTGCCCGTCAGCCCAGGAGTTGAGGAGGAGCCTTTCTGCAGTGGTGGAGGACCCAAAAGGCAGAAGGTGTGTGTGCTGGGCAGAGGAGCACAGCTCCGGTGCTTGGACATCACCACCAGCTGCTGATCCTACGGCAGGACTCAGGCAATAACCTTTCCTTTGGACACACTTGAAACAGAGACCAGAAGTCAAAAATAAAAAAGAGCGCACAGCCCTTTTTGTAAATGCCGAGTCCAAAGGGAGGTAGAAGCCTACACCACTCTTCTTGGTAGTCACAAGCTAGTATGGGTAAAAGATTGTCACCAGACCTGCTTTAATGCCTGGTTCTGCAGGCTGACAGTCACAAAGCACGATGTGCGCACGCTGCGGAGCACACAGATTGCTTTTGCAATCTTAGAGTTTTTTATTTAACTCTTTAGGCAAGAGGGGAGAAGCAAGTGCATTGAATCAATGTGGATGCACTTGAATTTCATGAGCTTTGCACTTGCGTACTGATAGGAACAGCGGATGGAAGAAACTGTTCTGCAAGCGTGGCCCCTGCACGCCTTCAGTTACATGGTCATTCAGACTGATTTAAAACGTGATTTTGTTTGTTTCTAAAGAGAGCAGAGACTTTTAACTATAAGAGAGTGAAGAAAAAAGGATCTTGTAGAGATACAGTCATGAAAAAATCTGTTCAGGTATTTGGCTCGTGTATCTGGCTCTTGAGCACTGCAGCCAGCATTTCCCGGAGGGGAAGGTTACATGGTGATTTTTTTTTCCCCCATTGTGTATTTTCACCTGTTCAAAAACAGTTTTGGAGAAACATTTTCACTTACGTTTTTTTATATTCATCTGCTCTTTAAAAAGAAGAAGTGTCCCTATCTGTAATAATTACTATACTTTGCATAGTTAATAAAAGTCTACTTAAAATAATGGGAGAATAACACTCATATTAAATTCCCTGGGTCATTTAACTTAACAGTTGCATTTGGTGGGCAGTGGCAAGTACAGTTCTGCCAATGATGAGAATCAGCAAGCTATTTAAACGTAATGGATTTCAAAAGTCCATCATAAATAGATCTGTTTTATTACTGTCATCCAGGTAAGAGAGAGTGCCTTAGTAATTTCTCTGGAGATGTCATACTTTATAGTATAATTGAGTGTAACTATACTGCCTGTCCCTCGAGACTGGTATTTTCCGTAAGTCTACAGCTGTGTTACATCCAGCCTCGTGACAAAGGGAGGATGAAACAGAAAATCATTTCGACTCTGCGGACCTTTGCTGCGGGTTCTCCCGGGTTGCTCTGGGCTGGCTGCATAGAAACATCTCAGAATGATGAGGAGAAGTTTTGCATCTCAGTGGCATTTTGTCCTTCGTAAGTGCTGGGATTAGAAGTTACACAGCTATTTTTTTGTGCCATTGCAGAGGGATATGTGTATATATATATATATATATGTATAGATGTATATATATCTGCTGATGCTGGGACTGAGCAGAAACGTGTCCTTGGTGAGCTCGCCGGAGCCAGAGTGCGTTGCTGCTTTCACTAAAGAGGTGTAGTGAGTGTTCCTGATTAGGGCAGAGTGCCCCTGTGAGCCTTGTTGCCTTTGTAAAGTGGATTTTAAAGACGGCGGGGATTCTGCTACTGTGTATGTTTCTGTGAGTACCGCATCCCGTATCGCTAATGGGGAGAAAGAGCAGCCTGCAATGAAAAAACAAAAATGATGGAAAAAATGGGATCCATTTATGTGGCAAAAATGGCTGTTTAATTGGATTTCATAGCAAGGTTGGGCTTTTCCACTGATAAAGATGCCACTAGGGTGTATTACAGTATTGTTCCACCATATGTGCGCTGGTGCAAAGGCCTGAAAAACATGCAAGGCTGCTCCTAGGAAAGACACCCGAAGAACCGCTTCAGTAAAATATTCAGGAAAAGTCATAGCGTCTGCATCTTTTTCACAGCATGGATAGACAAGATTCCCCAGGCAAATTTAATCAGAGTTTCTGTTTCTAAATGCATTTTATTAACCCCATATTTTACTGTTCAACCTATACATTGATATTGAGTCTGGTTTGGTTTTACATATTCAGAAATGCTGCTAAAACCCTAGCTGTTTTCCGTGGCTCTTGCAGCTACATTCATTACCAAATAAAATGTTAAGTCTTTCCATTTGTAGCATCTCGAAGATAATGTGTAAACCACATTAGCTCCAACGCTGAGGAATCTGGCACCCGTCGTAATAAAACACCCGGTTATTTTGTGTTTTATTAACTGCCCCTTCTTTTCAGTTTGCATAATAGTGAGTTAGATTTACATTTCTTAAGACGGCCGTGCATTACTCTTAATAGAAGGCATGTCAAACTTCCCATTGCCAGTACTGCAGCATGATGAAGTAACCTCATATGATACTGATGAAGATTTCGTTCACACTTGCTGGTTTCATGCAACGTCTTTTTTTCCAGATGGATACCCTATTGTAAAATGATTTCCTGCTTTAGGCTCTGCTTTGTGTAGCTCTCTGCTATGCCATCTTTCTATGAACTGGATAAACTGCCTATTAAATTTAATTACAGCCTGAATGACTGCACATCTTGATCTTATTTTTTCTCCAATGTACTGTATTTCACCAAGGTCCTTGAGGATGAAATAAAATAAATCTGAAGGATGCATACTCCAGTAGCCGAAAGAAATGTTTCAAAGGGCATTACAATGACTGTTAACCCATTAGTTTTGGACCATTTTGAAGGCAATTCTTTAGGTTTAGGATTATAGAGACAATTTCTCCTGTCTTTTTTTCTGTCAATTTAAAACCAAAACAAAATAGAGGGAGTTCCCAGAAAAAAAAAAAAAAGAAAAAAAAAAAGGCTGAAATAGAAATTATGACGTTAATTTATTATTGCTTAAAAAGAGCAGAGAAGAGCACATATGCACCTTCAAACTGATCAGCATGGTTAGCATTTACTTTTTGTAATAAGGGCCCAATATAAATACTGCCATCTCAAATCTGCACCCTGTTGTAAGTGAGGGTGAATGTTGGGCTGCTGTCCCACTTAAAACCTATCAGGACTTTCCTCTTCATGACCAACAGTGGTCAAGGCATCTGTGAATGCAGCTCTGGGAGGGGGTGATGGAGCATCACAGCCAAGCTGAGCTCACACCACAGCTCATCCACCTCAGGGAAGGCCCTGCATCCTTCCCATGAGCTGAAGAAACCTGATGGCTTCAAAGGTTTCAAAGTAGGTGGCCATCCTCGCCATCACCAGTTGTCACACAGATATTTCCTCCAAGGAAGTGCTATCCGTGTAACTTGGATGCTTTTCAATTGCTTTTTCTCTGCCATATCTGTTAGACTTTTAGGGTGAGACTCTTCTCATTTAACTTTAAAGTTAGTTCAATGCTTCAACCAGGCAGGTAACCACATGGGCTTCCCTTGCAGCTGGGGAGGAAGCTGCCACCTGAGGGGAATTTCCCTTACCTGCCTTAAATAGCTGCCTGGAATGTGTGGGCCTTTTTTTGGAGATGCCTCTCTCTTGGTTAGTCAACAAGCTCCGATGAGACGTGGAAGAGAGAAACTCTGCCTTTGGTGTTCTGCGGTTGCAGCTCAGCGCCTTTGGCAAAATCATTACCAGCATATTTTTACAGGTAAAATTCCTCTTGCAATGAAGAGATCACCCAGATACTGAAGGTGACTGCAACACTGAATGTGGTGGCTCATGAAATACCAGGAGGGACCCTCATGCTGGCTGCATCCGAAACAGCATTGGACCAAATGCTGGCAAAGTGCACACGAAGGCACTGGGAGAGGAGCTTTGGGTATTTCAGAGCTCTGTTGTTACCTGTTTCTTGTCACCCCATGGGAGTCACGGGTGGATTGGAAATGACTCACCAGGTCTCCCCATGACACCATTTTTCGTTAGGCAAAATGGATCAACAAATAGATCACAGGAAACTTTGAGTCATCCGGTTCTTGGCCGACATGTTCAGCTTTTCCAAGCGTTAAGTGGTTACTCTGAATGTATGAAAACATGAGTTTAATCACAAACAACACGAATTGGCTACACATCCTAGCAAATTACAGACTTTTCGATTAAGATACATGAATATATGGCAGCAGTCTCTGAAAGATGCAGCTGGAATGTCCTCATAACACTTTGAACAGTAGGGTATATGTTGGGTACACCCTCAAAGGTGCATATAGCATTCATCCGTGCACATGGTGTTTTTCTTAACATCGTGTAAATAAATGCTCTTTAATTCATGGGAGACTGTAGCTTGAGAATGCTGTAAAACTCTTGCAGAGGCACAGAGCAGATAAATTAAGTAGAACTAATTTGCTAAGACCTTAAGTATGTGAAACTGTGTTCCAAATATTGTGCTGCTTTTTCCAGATGGGGACCCGATATTCTTGTTCCACTGTTCATTTTTATTTTCTGGGGCACAACTGTAAATTGTCTGTCTCAATGCACTTATTATATAATGGCAAGGAAGAATAATGATAGTGGCATTTGGAAATGTTTAAGTTAATTTGTATTCCTTGTACAGATGGCCTCTGCAATCGTAAGTAGCAGAGAAGTATCCAAGGAATTTTCAGACGATTAATCCAAGTTAAAAACCAGCATCATCCCAACAGCAAGCTGCAGAAAATGCCTGGAATGTTAATAGAAAGTACTTCTGGAAGGAATACTCGGTTGTTGTTTCTTTCCCTTATAAACCATTTACTGAAAAGGGACATTGTTGATTTATGGTGCCTTCTGTCTGTCTTGCCAGAACTCCAGCGCAGATCATCGGGTTCGACTGGACCTCGGGCTTTGGGACAAATTCAGTGAACTTGCAACAAAGTGCATTATTAAAATAGTGGAATTTGCAAAGCGATTGCCGGGCTTTACGAGTTTGACCATTGCAGACCAGATCACTCTACTCAAAGCAGCCTGCCTGGATATACTGGTATGTATTTTTAACATCATTGTTACGCTACTAATTTATTTTCTGTTGCTTTTTTTACTGTAATTGACAGTGAGAAGGGGTCAAGTACTGCCCCAGCCTTATGGTTGCAAACCTGAACTTACTGGGTAGTCTGGTACGGTCGCAAGTGGACTCGAGTGCGTCTACAGATGTGTGTTAAATGGGATGAACATACTTTTCAAAATAAGTCCTTATCGATTGTGGATTCAGTATAGTTGCAAGAAGGGCACATTTTGATATTGAGGCACCAACCAGCTTTGGAAAAATTTCCTTATTGTTAATGCTGAAGATGGATCCGATTCTCTCTCTTCCCTTCAAAACATAACGCTCTGTATAGAGGATACGTAGAAAGACATTCCGCTGTGTAACATTTTAGGAATGTGCTGTACCTGTGGTCATGAGGTAATTAGAGGAACAAGACACGGATCTTCAGGGTGGGGATTTTGCAGGTTGCAGAGGGGAACTTGGAGTACCTGGAGCCCGGGTCCCCCTGCTCTCACCAGCGCTGCAGGCACCTGTGGAAATGGATGCTGTAACAGACTCTGTAGAAATTTTAGCTAAATGTCATTTAATTTTAAATAGACAAGCATACAACCCGTAGATGAGCTTGGAGTTTTGCTCCAGACCTTGCCACTATGTCAAGGCAAGCTGCCTTCCCTCCCTTTGTCTCTGGTTGTTCCTGTCACGCTGACCTTCAGAGGAACCCTCTGGGATCTCAGCATTTCTTTATCAAGACCTTAGAGGTCTTCAGGCTTTTAGTTGCGAACATGTTTCTTATTCTTGGTCATAGCAATAACTTTCAGTAAAATGGTATTTTCATCATGTTTTAAACGTATTTTAAATGTTTTCTTCTGAGCACAAGCCTTCAGGTATTCATTGGGCTAAGCACGGCCAAGCAGCACATTGTAGGATGGCTACTGTAGATATATTCTTTCGCGTGACACAGGAGTTTAAACTGGGGAAACTGAAGTTGAAGTAATTAATCTTGGAATTTCTGAAAGTGCATTGCTTCAAACAGGATCATATTGAGGAGGATGTTAACTGCTGTGACCTTTTCCTCTTGTTTTGTCGAAACTGTTTTGAAGAATTGCTTCTAGAGGACATGGGTGAAGGAGGAAGAGGGGCGGGAGCAGGAAGGATTATCGTTCTCCAGCCTAGAAAAAAAGGGAAGGCTGGGGGTGCCTTGTCGTGCTCAACATTCGCCTCTCGTTGTCCCCGTCTTCCAGGCGCTCATTCAGACTTGACCATCTCATTGTTACTGTGTGTGGTCCCTCCATGGGGCAGTTGCCAGATGAGAAAAAGAATATTAATAGTGAAGCAGATGGTAAATTGTGATTTTATTTTAACTAATTAACGGATAGAAAGGGTTAATTCTTTAATGCAATTCACCACTTTTACTTTGTGGCCATGTGGCAACCTTCAAGCTCTAGTTATAAACTTCACTGAGACCTGTCATTCCCAATCATCTGCTCATTCTCTGTGTTTTTCATTAAGCCAGAGAAGGTGACTCATCTGAGTGAGGAGGGCGCAGTGAGTGCCATGGCTGCCCGCAGCATGGAGGAGCTGAAGCTTTTCTAAAGCCAGCAGCAGATAAGACATGGTTGCTGCAAAGACTGTGAAGGTTCTGGTGTACAAGTCTCTGAGGAGCAGCTGAGGGAACTGGGGCTGTTTAGCCTGGAGAAAAGGAGGCTGAGGGGAGACCTTATCACTGTCTACAACTACCTGAAAGGAGGTTGTAGCATGGAGGGTGTTGGCCTCTCCTGCCAAGTAACCAGTGATAGCACAAGGGGAAATGGCCTCAAGTTGCATCAGGGGAGGTTTATATTGGATATGAGGAAAAATTTCTTCACAGAAGGGCTGTCAGGCATTGGAACAGGCCACCCAGGGAAGTGGTGGAGTCACCATCCCCGGAGGTTTTAAAAGACACGTAGATGAGGTTCTTAGAGACATGGTTCAGTGGTGGACTTGGCAGTGTTAGGTTAACTGTTGGACTCAGTGATCTTGAAGGTCTTTTACAACCAAAATGATTCTGTGGTTCTGTGAGAGTCCTAACTTTCCTGCGCGACATTTACACAAGCTTTATACGACTATTTTATGTGCTTCTTAAAAAGAAAAAGGGATAATTACCATGAGCACTGTAACGCGTAGTGCGTGCACTGTCTGTAAAATGCCCATATCCATTAAACCCACATCACCTGCACATAATTGGAATTGCAGTGTGCAGCTCTGTATCTTTATTTAAGCTACATTTCAGTACTTGGAGCAGTGTTTTAATAGCGCACGTTACTCCCCCTTCCCAGCAAGCTGGTTCTCCTAATTACGAGGAGCACTTTGAACGTTTGATTTTGTGCATTGAGACGTGGAGTGAGCACCGTTCCCTCCCCACCTGCCCGAGCCCCCAGTGCCTGCCCGTCATGTGCTGTGAGGCCGTGAGCCTCGCCGGTGTCCAGCCAGGATCCCGCCGCTGTGCCGTCCCCTGGACCTGTGGCCAGAGCCATAGAACGTGGGAGGATCAGCGTGGGGCTCCCAGACGAGCCAGGTGGGGTGGCTGGGGTCCCCCTGGTGCATTGCCCACCCGGCAGCGCTGTCTCTGGGCCTTGGGGAGCCATAAGCATTTGTAGACCCTTCACAAGAGCTTCGCTCAGTTGGTTCCTGAAACCATGGATGCTTAAACCCTCCTTACACAGGCTGACAGGAGCTCAATAAACTCTGCTGGGTATGAGCCAGAGAATTGTTTTATATACAAACAAGCAAAATCTCTGGAAGGGAAATAACATCAACCCTCACAAGGCGCCAGTTGAGGATGGTGGAATTTATATCTGCTCTGGTGCCAAAAGTTTCAGGGATAAATATTACTAAAATTCAGTCAGTAACCCTCATAAAAGCAAGTGCTGCTGGTGAGCTGGCCCGGCAGTGCTCGAGCATCCCCGGCCTCACGGAGCTCTGGCAAAATGAATGTGGAAAGAGTCCAGAGTCCAGCCTGTCTTAAATCCAATGGATAAAAACCTGAGAAGTCCTTGAATGCTAACCTTTAATAATGTCATTTTTTGCTTGCTCTTGTAAAACCCCGTGTCTTGATGCTAGGAAGGCATTTGCGTGAGTGGAACAACCTGTGTTGATGGGATATGGCAGCGCTGTGGAGGTTCGTTCATTATTTCAGAGTCACCTGCTTGGGTTTCTCCTCTGGGGAAGCCGTCCCAGCCAGCTAAGGCAGCTCACCTCTAACAACAGGATTTGTTATTAAAAAAAAAAGCTTGCCTTAACTAACCTGTTTAAAATTAGTAACAATTCTATGGTAGCAACAGTTTTATAAATGCAGCTTACTGGATGGTTCTGGTTTTGTGCAACCTGCGGGGTTTTTGCTTTGCGATTTGTAACTGGCTTATATGAACCCCAGGTGCTTTAAGATATAAATATTCCTTAAAACAAAGGGTCCTTTAGTTGTGGGCAGGAACCTTATTTATGGCTGCAAGTGGCATTTAAGAGCAGAGTGACAACTGAAATACTTGGCTTGGTTACAGAATCTAAACAACACTGAGGACATTAGGAGGATGTCTTCTAGACAGCAGTTCAGTTTAAAATGGAGAAAGATACTGTGATTTCTTATTTTGAAGTGTTGACATTTCCCATATGTTCTTCAGTGAATATGAGCTTGGAATCAGCTTCACTTTGACACTGGAAGTTTGCCCAAGAAAGGTTTAGCAGTGAAATCAGCAATATCCATGGTGTTCCGCAGATCTTGCTGAAGGACACAAATTAAATAAAAATAAAAAAAAATCCAAATGCTCTGTCTCAGAGTTTAATAGCAGCGTGTTGTGGGAGAATGTCGGAGGAATGCAGGAGCAACCTGAGCCCTGACGGCTGCAGTCATGCTGAGCGCTTTGCAGAAAACACGTGGTTGAGCTTCATCTGTGCCGTGCCCAGCAGAGCCCCCGCGGGCTCCTCCAGCTCAGGGCTGGTGCAGCACTGAGGTACGAAGCCTCAAGTTGTCTCCCTTGTGCTAAAAGCCGTCCCAGTTGCTGCCTAAGCCTGGAAGTAGCTAAACTCCATGGGACCTTTATGTTTCAATGATAAATCTTGTAAGGCTGCTGGAAGTGTCCTTCCGTGCACGCCCACAGGGGCTCTGGGTTGAGTAACCTAACCCCAAATTCATTCGGCCTCCACATGGTTTGGGATAACTGCCCCAGGGCACCCCAGACCCTCTGGGCTGGGAGTCTCTGTGCGACGTGGCGCAGCCTGCGGGAAACACCACGGCGTCGCCCAATTTAGCTCCGAGTCCTGCTCTGCTAATTTGTTGGGTTGGGAGTCCTGAGGCTGTGGAGGGAAGAACTCTCACTGCTAAAGCTCAGCAATTAAAATAGCACCAGATTAAAAAGGGATGCAGTTCTCCCCAGCTGAGCTAAGGGAAAATCACTTAAGCACCGCTTAAGAAGTACAGAGCCTCGTTCCTCCGAAAGCTGGATACCTTGTCATCGCAGCTGCTGTCTGTGCAGGCTTGAGACGGGAAGAGTTGCACTCCAGACTGTCTTGCATGCCATTAGAGAAGGAAACTAAGTGGCTCTTGGGTTTCTCAATAAATATGCAAAGTTTTCAAACCTTGGTTTTCTTGAAAACAACAAACTCTGCATGTTTTTCTCCTTTCTATACAGTCCTTTAAATGATTTTAAAGGATAACCAACAGCAAACTTTAGGGGACAGAAATGCCTGTGGTTACTGGCAGTGCAGAGTAAGGTAAACATGCTGTCTCTTGCTGACAGGGTGCCATGCTTTATAATGTTGATTTCTGCTAATAATGATAAAATACACTTTGGCTGTTACACAAAACCTTTGGAGTTACTAGCAGCCTTTTAAGATCACTTACATTAGTGGGGAATTGGTGGTCAGTGAAGAATTTGAGTGCTGTGCTTTTGTATTTGTGTCTTTCTTGGTCATTGATTCAATTACTTTCAAGAGCTTACTCTAATTTAGGGGTAGGGGAACGATGTGAAACATGCCTGTCCAACCACATAGAGTCTCAGCGCTTCAGCGTATACCCACAATGTGAGATAAGATTATTGCTGAGATAGAAAAGAGTTGAAGAGCCTTCTGCAGAAATACACCCTATTAAGTCCCTTACCAAGGAATTTAAGAAGAGAAATTAAAAATTCCTTGTAGGTCTCTTACATGCCATGTCCTCCTCATTCTCCTCCCTGTGTATTTGGAGCAGTGTTGCCAGGGAAAGATGAAAGTGGGAGAACCAAGCCCAGGCTGGGCAGCTGCCAAGTGTCGGGGCCTCTGACTCAGAGCTTCGGCAGCTATAGGAATAATTAAAATTCTCCCTGTGCTCGCTCACATTCATGTAAATCTTTTTTTTGTTGAATCTTTAATACAAAGTAGGATGTCTGTATGGGAAATAAATACAGTCAAGCCATGAAAAAATATGGTTCAGCTAATCAGCTAGGCCTCTCCAAGGTTTGGTTTTATTTTAGTTTAGGGATAGGCCTTCTCCCACCTCTGATTATTTTAAACATTAAACAGAAATATTTCACGATGATGGACATCTCTTTTATTTGATCCTTAAGGCAGTGTTCATTCGTAGCAGCTGTACAAATGAGCCTGTGCTGTGCGGAGTCTGTGGTGGGACAGATGCTGGGTTTGCTCTGAGAGGTGGCAGCGCTCACACACGCGCCCCCAGCCGTGCTCACTAACCAAGTGCAGAGCATCCGCAGCCTTCTACTCAGTATTTTGCATTCCTCTGTGTCTAGAGGCGCGAATCCCCGTCCTTCCCTCAAATGCTCTTTCACTTGGTATCTTTCACCAAGGGCACAAGCTAGAGAAGCGCTGCTGTACAAAATTGATCCCCAGAATCAATGAAATACTTGTGTGTGTGTGTGTGCTCAAAGAGGTGAGAAATTTCTGTGATCTTCCTAGATCAGCAGTGCAATAGCGTCTTGTAGTTAGGTGCTTGTAGGAGCAGTTTATGAGAAAGTTATGGTGGTGTTGGTGACCTGAGTGGTGAGATTTGCATCGAGGTTTTGATTATTTCATAACTCGGGGGAAAATTTCTGTTATTTAATTTGTGTTATAAAAAAATACCCACAGTCAATCGAGTATATTTATGTTGTACCAGAGAAATTTTGTGCTACTTGAACCAAACATAGTTTGATTTCGGATTGTTTTGACGTGACTGTGTACTGCAGTTCTGTGGGTCATTTGCCACATCGAGAAAACACAAACAACCTCTCATGGATCGAATATTGAATTCCTCTGATTTTTTATGTCTGGGTTTTTTTTTTTCCCTTGTCTGTCTACAGATCCTTAGAATTTGCACAAGATACACACCAGAACAAGACACCATGACGTTTTCAGATGGCCTTACCCTGAACAGAACTCAGATGCACAACGCCGGCTTTGGCCCGCTGACCGATCTCGTGTTCACGTTTGCCAACCAGCTCCTGCCTTTGGAGATGGATGATACAGAGACGGGTCTCCTTAGTGCCATCTGCCTCATCTGTGGAGGTACCGCACAGCACCAGCTCGGATGCGCTTGAAAAGGACAAGACACGATAAAATCTTAATTTACGTTTTACTTGTTTTGCTTTCCTGTACTAAAACGTATCTGTAAAATATATATGCGCAATATTATTATATATGATATAACACAACACTAAAGGTTTGTTTCCCGCTGGTGATAGTTATCAGGTTTATTACTGATAAGTTTTAAAATTAATTGAGTCATTCTGTCAAGCAACCAATCCTGTTATTTGCCTGACAAAGGACTACAGGACATACCCTGCTGCACTTTTTATAAGTGGGATATGGGTACCTGTGTGAATTTCCTTTGTTATGGCCATTATGCAGCTTTAACTCATAAATATAATTGCATGCACGTGCCTGTAGTTACATTCACACAGAAGTCACTGGTGATAACTCTCTTTAGAAAAAAAATAGATTATACTTCAAAATCAGCATCGTGGCACTGATGACATGATTTGGGGGAGGACTGATTACAACTTCAAAGGGACATTTTTCGAGTTAAATGGTGGTTTTAAAAAACAAAAAGCAAAGTCTCAGACCCTTTCCAAAATCCTCTGTAAATTTCTGTTATTTTAATAACCTCCTTTTCAAAATCTGGACTATCAGTAGAAACACACCTTGTTTAGTTGGGCCATTTTGTTGAAATACAAACCGGGTGCTACTCAAGAATGTTTGAGAAACAAGAGTCAGTCTTTGTTGACAATAGCCCTTTAGTGCAAAATCATTCTGATTTTATGTGTCCCTAACCACAACCCATCAAAAGCATTGATGGGTTCTCAGATGTCACGAGTATGTGACCGGGATGGGTGACATTTGTTGTCACTCAAGCTAGCACTGCCATCTGCTGCTACCCAGTGGTAATGTCTTATCAATGACACATACAAAAGTAATTCTGAAATATTGTTCGCAGCAGGGTGTTTTTCCCTTGGAGAGGGAGGCACAAGAGCAAACTGGTGATTCTGGACCACTCAAATGACAAACCTTGCCAATCACCAAGGAAAAATGAGTTTACATTTCAGAAAGTCATGGTTTGTCCTCTTCCCATGGAATACTCACTACAGAGTGTGGGTCAGAAGTGGAAAGAAAGATGAAATTCAGGGAGTTCTAATCAAGAACATGGAGGACCTTCTGTGATTTGGAGTTTGTGAAAACTGTATATATATGTGTGTATATATATATATATATATATATATATATACATATATATTTAAAATCATATGAGTGATATAGTTCTTCTCTACAGATCGCCAGGACCTTGAAGAACCAACGAAAGTGGATAAGCTTCAGGAACCATTGCTGGAAGCACTGAAAATTTATATCCGAAAGAGACGACCCAACAAGCCTCATATGTTCCCAAAGATCTTAATGAAAATCACAGATCTTCGTAGCATCAGTGCAAAAGGTACAGTGTCTCCCCATAACTCAGCGATAGTGTCAGTGTTGCGTTTCAGAGGAAACTGGCCCACATACCTGGGTTGTTATTTTTTTAATATATCTAATAAAGGCCCTTGTGACCTTTCTCTTCCCTTCTTCTTTATGGAACTCCTATGTTTAAACCGATTCTACTTTAAGCATATATGGTGCCACATTCTTCATGCATCTTACAGTGCAAATGATGCCTGAGCTATAAGTGGGTTAGCAAATCATTAGCATGAACTCTTTGTTAGTCATTTTAAGACAAGATAAAACCCAGAATTCAACCCTTGTTAATGCTTACAAGGGGGTACAGGTCAACATGTACTTTGTGTCACTGATGGCTTTCAAAAACGATGTCTGTTTATAGACAGCAGAAAACACTTATTAACCCAAAATTCTTCTAACCTGCCTGTAGTCTTGTATGTGGTTGATAAGCAAGCACATAGGTACAGGTACCTGTGTAGCTATAGACTGGATTTATGCTTTTGAAAAAATTTCTGATTTCATTTGACGTGGTATTTGAGCAGACTTCAGGGAAAAAAAACCTGGCAGTTAAATCGCTGAAGTAAATACATTTGATTTACATTAAAACCTGAACTGTTACACCTTAAACAATATATATCTAAGTTAAGAGGTCAAGCTGTAGCTATGTTTATTTTTAAAAGTGAGCAATCTAATTAGAGGTTAGTACCAAAAGAGTACCTGGAGGAAGCAGAAGTATTCTCAAAAAGGAACCACATACCCAGTTATCTAGAGCTTGCCATTTACCCAAAGGAAAGCAAGTTCCATCCAACTGAGCCTACAAAATAAACTCACAGCACTACCAAGCTCTAAAAATATTGAGGGGAGCCCTTTCGTTCTACTGTTCTTGCTTGTTGGAAATCTATTTCCACATTCCTGCCTCTTTGCCGGAGCTTTCCAGCTCCTCGAGAGCACAGCTCTGTGTCTTTATGTGCAGTGCACAAGAAAGGATTCTTATTTCTATTCTGACATAAGTATTTAACTTTAATTATATCATTAACGTTTTATGGTAGAACTAAACCGTACCAAAAGACTGGTGATGTTTTGGAGGGGTGGGTGTGTCTCGAGTTTCATTTGAAAAGATGTACATTAGGAGATAATGACTTTGGTGGTACATGATCCCTGAAAGCAATTACCAAAGCAAGCATGAGCCGAAAAGACTGAGAACGTCTCCTTACACTAGAGTTCCTTGTAGAACTACGTTCGTCTATGGCATTAGAAGTGTTGTCACAAAAGAATTAAGTGTTCATGGGACAGAAGAAAGAGACTGTGTCCAGAGTTCTCTTATCCCAGTATGCAATTGGAAGTTTCGTCTCTTCTCCCCAGTAGCAAGTGATAGGACAAGAGGAAATGGCCTCAAGTTGCACCAGGGGAGGTTTAGATTGGATATTAGGAAAAAATTCTTCACAGAAAGAGTTGTCAGGCATTGGAACAGGCTGCCCAGGGACGTGGTGGAGTCACCATCCCTGGAGGGGTTTAAAAGGTGTTTAGGACGAGGTTCTTAGGAACATGGTTTACTGCCAGAGTTAGGTTATAGTTGGACTTGATGATCTGGAGGGTGTCTTCCAATTTAAATGTTTCTATGATTCTTTGATTCTAAAACCTGAAAAATTACTGTGGGTCTACATGGGAATAACCGCACAAACACGTGGTACTTCACCTGGCCTACTCCATAGCAGTAGAAAGCAGATATTTAATGTGGCCAAATTTAGTTCATCAGCACTGCTCAGACTACCAATGTTTTTCAGCTTAATTCTGCATTAATTTCTTTCAAATTATAGTGCTTGCCCCTTTGCTCCTAACAGTTATTTAAGAGGCTTTTTAATTGGTATTCACTTGGAGTCAGTAGATGATTTTTGGAGCTTCTCAGCGAAGGCTGGAACGTAAGTGCTCCCTCTGCTCTGGGCTCAGCTCTGTGACTGACAGCTCCCGCTCTCCAGTGCACGTGTTGCAGCTGAATATATCCAAAGGTTCTCTCTGCTGGAATGTCTCTTCTGCAGCCTGACTATTTTCTTGTTAATTTTGTTGGCTTTTCTTGCCTGCCTTCACTTTTAAACAGCACGGACTCCTATTCCATTAGACTCAAATTTTAAGATGATCAGGAATCCTATGGAATGTTGTAGACCAGATATTTGAATGCTGAGGTTTATGGCTATAAATTGCTGGATGACCAAGTAAGAAAAATCTTTTTCCCATCAGCAGCAAATATATAAAGCACATTCATGCCTTGGTGTGGAACAGAATCTTTACCGTATATCCAAAATACTCCTCTTTATGGTCTTCACCACTCAGTAGTTGAACATTTATTAACTTATTTTCAGTAAGTTAGTTTCCCTTGAGTCAGATGTAAACAGTATTAAGGTTACTGTGTACTTTTGTGGTTAAAAAAAGTATCCTTTTGCCTGAATTTGTTCTTTTATAAAACAACGGTTTGTTAAATTCTGATTCTTATTTCAGTTTTCTAAATGGGAAAGAAGTGTTCTGCCTTACATTGCTGTAGTTCTCTTACAGGATTCGCATAATCTATTTAACACAAATCAGCCAGAATTTTTGTCATTCTATAGTCCTTGCAGATCCAGTAGAGATTAAAAACTGGGAAGTATGTTCCAATTTAGAAATCTGTCTCTGTGACCACAGTTTAATTGAGTTTTTCAGTATAATTTAACGACGTTTTGGTTTCTTCTATGAAAAGAAGCAGTTGATCCAATTTACCTGTATTGTAATATCACTTGCTATGTCGTAATTTTAAATTAATTTGTTAAGGAGCCTTCACCTAACTCCTTTTTCTTGTAATGAAGTCATTCACTTATGTAATTTTATATGCAAGAAGTATAGGGGACACCAAATCCATTAAAATAACATACCCTGAAATTGCTACTGATGATGCAAGGAAAAAGGAAATCGTATGAATCGTCCTAACGGGAAGGGCTTTTTGTTCTCTTTTTAAAGGTGCAGAACGTGTCATTACATTGAAAATGGAAATTCCTGGATCCATGCCACCTCTTATTCAGGAAATGCTGGAGAACTCTGAAGGACATGAACCACTGACCCCAACCTCAAATGGAAATACTGCAGAACACAGTCCCAGTATCTCCCCCAGTTCAGTGGATAACAGCACTGTCAGTCAGTCCCCTCTGGTGCAATAAGACATTTTCCAGCTACTTCAGACATTCCTAATACCTTATGTACAGGGATGAGAAGCAAGAGAAACATTTTTACTGCTGCTTAGTTTCTGGACTTAATATATATCTATATATGTGTATATATATAGATAAAAACTCAACAAGGACCAAGGAATTTTCATATGTATCAATATATACTCCTTGCTGTTTAAACTCTTAAAACTAGAAAAATGCAAACTTTTGAAACTCTAAATCAGCCATTTCATGCAAAAAAAAAAAAAAGATAGTTAAGCTTCTGTTTTCTCCTCTGAACATTCAAGATTGCATGGTGACACGACAGATCTCAAACTTCAAATTCTGGTTGCATTCCTGATGACTTTGTACATACAAATGTATGGCTGTACTTTCTATACTGGATGTTTGGTGCTTTCCTTTTGTCTCTCATACCTAAAACGATCAAGACACCAACCATGTGAAATGGACTCCTGTGCACATCCAGAAAAGGAAGTTTAAAGGACCGTCTGATTTAGTTTAATATGAAAACGTGTCTTTGATGCCCTCAGTTTGCATCTCCTTCCTTGTAAAAAGTATACAAAAATTCACTGCACTAGCAGAAGAGACAACAGTATCAGCATTAGCTGCCAGGTCAGTTATTCAGATGTCATTTGTTCCACTGTTAATGTCACTTTAAAATTTAAAGACGTGGTTTCTTACCTGGCTGGTGACCGAGCTACACAATTAGCTACTACAGTTCTTCAGTAATGATGATAGCCTCCAAGGCAGAAACACTTTTCAGTGTTACCATGGGTTTGTTTACTTGTTCACAAGCTGTTAGGGAAACTTCATGGGATGAGAACCAGATGACTCATTTACAGCTTTTGAACTGGCGGCGAGTCGAGGGTATTTCCTAGAGAATCGACTGCCAGGAATTCACTGGGTTATCCAGCCTTCCAGGTGCCAGGGAAGTACAGCTCGGACTTCCAGAAACACGAGGAGAGAATCTGCCTTCTTGGCCTTGTTAAATCACCATGAAGCAGAGTGAAAACTGTGGTAGAATGGTTAACAGATTTAAAGTGTCAGTTTCTTAGGTTTCATTTAAAGCACTAGTGGGTTTTTTTTTTTTTTATATATTCTAGCAAGTCTGTGATGTACTTTCACTGGCTCTGTTTGTACATTGAGATTGTTTAACAATGCTTTCTATGTTCATATACTGTTTACCTTTTTCCATGGAGTCTCCTGGCAAAGAATAAAATATATTTATTTTAAAAAAACCCTGTGTAGAAGTAGTCCAAATTTTACACATACACACAGTAGTTTTCCATTTTTTAATGTTTAAACTTCATTTCAAAAAGCAGGTTTCCTGTTTGCAACCATGACAATTAAAATGTGCTTTAGCACAGCTGTCTAGAACATCTCTACAAGCCAGTCAGACAAATACATGACATTTCAATGAGTAAAAAAGAGCATAAAACTGTAGGTGTAAGAACAAAATGTTAAAATGCCTACACACAATAATAAAAACCATCAATTACATTATCACATAAAATAAGTCAAATGTACAAAAGTTTGCGACAGAAGGGACAAAAGGACAACACAAGATATTTGTTGGAAAACATTTGTGTGCTCTTTGGGCACTTAATTAAACATATCAAAATCATCATCTTCATCAGACTCTGCAAAATATTTAACTTCTTTTCTAGCCCGGCCTGTCCGTGGCTTTGGGGCGGTTTCGGAGGCAAAGCCTGGCTGAAAGATTTCCACGTCAGAGTCCTGGTCAAAAGCGGCCTTCTTGGATTTCTTTAGGAAAATAAAAAGACATATCAGTTTTTATGCTCTGCACATTTTCCCTTTTAATATCCAGAACTGAAGGAAACCTTCTCTAACAGCTTATTTCTAACCACACCTAAACCCCCATTATCATATTAACACCCTATAATACAAACATGTACCTTTATGTAAAGTAATCCATTAGGAGAAAAGAGAATAGATTAAACTGACCTTGCTTGGTGTTGATTTAGGTGTTTTCTTCCCAGGGTTGTATTCACCTTCATTTTCTGAGCTGGATGTTTTCCTTTTCTTTGCCCCTCTACCTTTTCCTACACAAGAGAATAATATGATTTGTTTTCGTCTTGTGTTTTCTTTTTTTTTTTTTTTTAAAAAAAAACACTCCAGATTTCAGAAAACTGAAAAAAAATCCCTACCAACATTAGTATGTCTACATGTTACAGTTCAAATTTAGTTTACAATTCAAGCTTCTTCACACCAGCAGTAAAATGAAATATAGTTTATTTTCTCAGTTTTAAATCTTTTATGCTTCTTTGAAAGTTACTGCTCACCCTAACTATTCAATCTGTCAGTTCAAGGCAGGGACAAACTTCATTAGATCAATGACTTCTAGACTTCTGAAGTACTACAAGTCCTCGGTCACCTTCTGTACTGATTACACAGCATTAATTCACCTTTGCCATTTAGTAAATTTACTATCAGCCTCAACTATCAACAACAGTGAAGGTCAGATAAAAAGTTTGCATATTAGTTGTCAACAAAATTCAGTATGCTGTATTTGTCACAGAAAAGGCTCATAGCTGAGTAAGCTACTAGTGATTAATTTACTAATAAATCAACAAAGATCTAATTGTAGAGACACTAGTTCTGCTTCCTTGTAAAAAATATTGTGAGCCTGTGTTACAGAGAGCACAGACATGAGTGCTGAGCAGCACAGCACCAAAACACTTACCTTTGGGTGCTGCGGTCTTCTTTGGAATGCCAAATTCTGAATCCGAGTCAGAGTTTACAGTTTCCACCTTCTTGGCCTTGGGAGCTCGTTTAGGTTTAGGGGGCACATCTAGTTTTGCTATTAGAAGTTAGAGATATATACTAAAGTTGTTAAATTCACATATTGGTTAGATTTTATTAGATATTCCAGTTATAGCATAAATGGCAGATATTAAAACAAGATGAGAGGTTTCTGCACTTGGGGGAAACATACTTCAGCATTTACGCTAAAACTGCATAGTATAAATGGGAGGATTCCTTTGTCATACTTTGAGATGCATCAGTGCATTCAGTAAGTTCAGTGTTTGTGATTAAACAACTTTTTCATCTCTTTGAGCACAAAGCAGGTTACCAGTAACTAAAGCAGCTACAGAAATTCTCCAAGTTGGATACTTTAAACACATTTGCAGACATGACAGCATTCACGGACACAGCTTGCTGCTTGGGACATTTTTGCCTTCACAGTGGTTCAACTGCAGGGGTTTGAGAGACCGCATATTGACTGCAACATTGTTCTCTGTCAATCACCTCTGTGAAAAAGGAACTTCAGAAAAAGCAGAAAGGGCAGGAAGGGGACAGATCTGTGGGTTTCTTACAGAACCAGTCACTTCTGTGCATCTGCTCTTGCCATCTTTAAAAGACAGTCATTGATACATTCACAGAATGGGTGACAAGGGATAGAATCACAGACTCATTTAGGTTGAAAAAGACCGTTAAGATCATTGGATAATGTCTTCTGTATGCTTACAGATGAGTCAGTCTTTTGCAGAACTCTCAGATACTGACCTACACACTACCAGCCACTAAAACCTTAAAGATAATATAACAGGCATATAAAAACACTCCAGATATCAGGAATGTGGACATGTGTGGAACTCAAGCTTCCATTTGTAGTATCACTAGGGGAATTTGTTCAGACAAGAGAGGGTCTCCACAAACATTTTTGTCTATGATGCCTTCAGCTGCTACCCACTGGAGAGTCACTGCACAAACAGTTATGTCTTCCCAGCTTTTTGTGATAATACCTACTGGGTAGTCCAAGTAGCAGGTCCTGACAATACAAAAATTAAAGCCGCCTTTGGCATCACGGATAGGAAAAAATGGTGTTAGCTATGGCAGCATTTCAGATAAGACTAGGGGAGCAAAGCAACAGTGCTTCAGATGGAAGTCAGGAGCCATATTTGAAAGCAACTTGAAATTGGTCTCTCTAGGTATCTCAACTGAGAAACACCAGCTGTATTAGCATAAAGTAAAACCAAGTAAGCCATGAAGACCTACCAGGAAGCTTGGAAAAAGTAATACAGCAACTGAAAGCAAAAGAATGCTTTCTAGAAGCATCACCAAAAGTAAGTAGCTAGTTACCAGTAAAGGAGGAGGCAGTGTTAGTTGAAGGTACATGATCTTTAGGTCCCATAAGGCAATGAAGTCCTTCATAGAGGAAGCAGTTTTACCAGTGTAAGAATCAAAGACAAGGGGGCAGAGAGCAGAAACATTCACAAGTTTTATCAATTTGAAGATGACAAGCAGAAATTGTGACCAAGAGAATCTTAGTACAAAGGATCCATTTTAGATCTAGGTGACATTCAAAATCAGGAGCTGAGGTTCAGATGTCCTCCTACAGCACTGTGTGTTTTGGCCAGGTATTTGTGCCTTGCACGGTTCCTCATGCTGTCAGTGTGCAATTTGTGTGTCAGACACAAGCCGAGTACACTGCCTTGACAAGTGCTACCCAGCATATGTACCATGAGATATGACTATCTTCAGCTGGCCCCGAGTTTGCTAACTGATGTTAGAAAAGGGGCGACTTCTCACTGAGAAACAAGGAATTAGGGAGCAGGAAACTGGGGAATGAAAAAGAGGTATGACATGCTGCCACAAACACTACACTTGTTCTTCCCTTGAAACAGAACCTGTCATCACTAGTCAAGTCCTGTCAGGTCTGCCTGCAGAATACCAAGTCCAAAGGACAGCAGACATCTTAACTGTTACCTAGTGGCTAAAGTAATAGTGTTTGTGGCTTCAGGACCATGCATCTCCCTTTGAACTAACTCTAGTGGGATTCTAAACCGCCACCTTAGATTTACCTAATGCCTGTGCAAGCAGGAAGGATCTCTGACAGCAACTAGACCACAACCAGCCAAGCTCTCCACCAGGTATCATGACATGAACTGGAAGTCTGCAGGGGGGTCAATGTACACAGGCTCTCAAGAAGCCCAAGTTTTTGGTAGAAAGTCCAGGAGTGGTATCAGTCCTACAGCTGATACAAAGGGTATATCTCACTGCTAGAATCTCAACAGCCAGCTGGGCTATTCAAGGTGAGCAGCTGCTTATAATCAAAGACTAAGACCGCTTTTTAGATTCCCCCTAGCCTTACTATAAAGCACCAGAAACACAGACCTCTCAAACAGTGAGAGCAGAAAGCAGGCTCAGCCATCTCTTGATCCTCTGTAGTGAACACCAGAGGTCAAGAGATTTCATCTCAAATTGATCAAACTCTGAAAAGAAGCTGAACACACACCTATTTCTTTATTTCTTCTCATTGAGAAGGGGATGCAGCTGTACAGATAGCAAGGCATAACAAATAGTTCTTCGGTTTCGGCTTTCTAGCCTTAAAAATCCAAGCTCTGAAGTCACAGAAAATCAAACAACTCCAGAACAATTGTTTCAGCCACACAATAGACATTCCCAGTGTGAGGGGAAGTGGACGGAATATTACAATACCTGAAAATGGGTTTTGAAGTGGCTGCTGATATAGGGCATGAATATTAGAATCAAGGAGACAACTAAAATGGCACCAGATGATCAACACGCTAACAAGTTATGTTATCACTGTCCTGTCAAACTGTGATCATGAAACTGTGATTATGTCTAATCTGGGCAAAGAAGAGGAGACAGAAACTGGTGAAAGCAACCTGTCCTATTGTCATGCACTGAGAGGGAGACTGTAAGGTTACTCTTGAAGGCAAAAATTAAACTTCTGCTTGAAAGTGACCCTGTTCATACCTATTCGGTGAGTACAAAGGTTAATTAGAAACTCAGAAACAGATCACAGCTATATTTTAAGGTTTCACATTAGGTTAATAACAGGTCACATCCAGGCCTTCAAAAAACAGAGAGGGAGAAAGAGATTGAATGTTTAATTGCATGCTAGTGCATACACAGTTCCCTCCTGTATTTACTGCCGCATAGAAGTTTAGCATAAAAGACTATTCTATTAGAGATCAGCTATTTCTGAAAACAATCTTCATTCACTGTATTAGAGAACTTCACTAGCTGAAAGTGTTTGAGAAGCATTCAGACAATCGTTGATTCAAACAGCTTACAAATTAGATTAGACACAATGCAGCAAGAAAGAGATTAGAAATAGGGAAGCAATTGGGGAGAGGATAAAAAGATGCTGCAATTCACTGGTACCTAATATATAACAAAAGATTTTTTTTTCTCATCTTTAAGAGAGTAAGTTAAGTATTGTAACTGGTTGCTTTCTTGCAGATTTCCTTGACATATCTTTTGGGGGAAGAATTAACACAGTAAGTTCAGCTGCAAGTTGATCAAAAGAAGTTTCAAAAAACAAAGGCCACAGTATCACAGGAAAAAAAAATGCTTTTGGAGGACAGAGATTGAGTAGCAAGAAAAAAAAGAACACAGGAAGAAAGGCAAAGATCTGAAAATAACAAAATCTGCAGTCTATCATGTCTTAAGATCTGTATTTTATAACCTATCTAAACTACTCTTAGGTAAGAAAAAACATTTTTCACCATTAACTATGGCAAGTGTCTTGCATTATCTTTAAAACTTATCTAGAAACAAGTGCAAGTCTTTCTCTTAAAAGCAGCACTAACAACTGATAAGTTAATATTCTCCAAGGTAAAGCAAAAACCCCTTATTCCTACAAAGACCCAAGCACAACCACAGAAACAAATCCAAATAATAAACACACTCTTCTTGGAATTATCCTTAACTCCACAGTGTAAAATCCTGTAAGATGAGAATTCTCAAGACCTGACTAATAATTGAACAAATGTATAGCTAAGTTTGAGGAGAGCCTTTCTCCTCTGTTTCAGAAGAAAAACAACTGTGCCAAGTGGAACTTACTGTGGTAGCCTACCTAGGACATAAGTATTTCTTGGGGATTCCTCCTTTGCACTTGCTCTCATTCCTTTTAAAGTAAATAAGTTAGACCCATTATAGAAGACTGTCTTCCACCCCAAGGTCACGATGTTTCACTTATTCCCTGAGGGTAAACCCCCCCCCCCATTATCTAAATTAATCAAAGGCTGAATAGCAACTCCATACGTGGAAAGTATTAAGTTTTGACACTACAGTAGCCAGTGCAAAGGAAGAAATATCATTAAGGAGGTGGAAGAAGTTCGCATCCCACACTGAAATTCACTAAGTTTAAAATAAATGAATGCAGTGTTCCCACTCTGAAGATGTGAACAGACAGTGCAAATGTGGAAGAGATGAGATTTAAACAAATGGATTTGCTTACAGGACAATACATACCCTTTTTAGCAGCTACTGTTTTACTTGGAATTTTCTCTGTTTGTTTTGGGGCAAAAGATGATGAGAAAACAGGAGCAGAATCCTCTTCATCACTGTCCAATTTTGTTGTATCTATGAACACAGAGTAAGATTTGTTCACTGCATATTTTAAATCACCAATATTAATTACAGTCAAAATTAAACTCAAAAAAGTGCTTCTGATACTACAGGTAGACTATGGATGTACTGTGACTTTCTTATCTATGACACAAGTTCCTCCAAGGATCAGAACCTCCTTCCTCTCTCTCCTTTATAAATCTGGACATCTTTCTTCTATAACTACTGTGTGAAGTTTGTGTATGCCATATAAACTCCCTAATATATTCCTTAACAGTTGCTATAAGACTAAATAGATCAGTGAAAACGTGCTCACCATCATCTGTCTTCTGAGAGTAAGATGGAAAAGAGAAGATGTTCCCAAAATCTTGATTTTTCTTGTCTTGAGACGTTTTCCTGCTTCCAAACAGGAAAAATAAATTCTATGAGTTGCATTAACTACACACTGAAGTATATAGACATGATAATATCCATATGAGATTAAATTCCCACTTTAGCACTACAAAGCATTTCTAGTATTTTTGTATTTACTTGCAGCAGTCAACCCCCAAAAAATCACCACTCAGTCGTGAACTTCAGGCACGTAGAATTGACAGAATTATATTTTTATCAATAGTTCTGTATACCAGACTGGCACAACATGGAGAAGGGAGAATCTTACAAAATGCAGTTTAACAGATGATATCACTGATAGTGTATGATAATTCAGTAAGTCACGTTTGCCTCTGCCTCAGTTGATTGCAAGGCTGAGGTAATCTACGCTTTAATTCCCTTCCCAAAATGTATAATTTTTATTTTATATGTATATGTAGAGTAACAACAGGCTGATGTTTCTCAGTTTTGTTCAGAGACTCCTGCATTCAAAAAAATTACTAGTAAAGAAATGCTGCTGAGCTACAGGACTTACTCTGGAGACGGCTTTGATTTGGCCGGGGAGAAGTCATATTCATCTTTTTCTAAACTGTCTGAGGGAACAAACTCATCCTCTCTGTCATTTGTAACTGGAGAGGCTTTTACTTTGAGCTCATCCAAATCATTATTATTGTTGGCATCATCATCATCATCGGCATCATCTTCTTCTTCTGAGAAGTCGAAAGTATACTTGGGCCTCTCAGCTAAAAAAAAACCCCACATATATACACACTTCAAGATAGATGTTTATGTTAATACATAAAGTTGAAGTCACTAAACAATCCCTGACTGAGAGTATACAAGGCAACAGACTGGGAGAAAAGAAACTTGTTTGACCCTGGAAGAATAAAGAGACATAATTTAGAGTGTTACCAAACATCTAACACCACTTGCGGCTTGCTCAGATATCTTCAGCTAATGGCATTATGAAGACATCACACGTAAGTACTTTTAAGGAATGAAAATCCTTCACTTAAAATCAAAGTTTTCTTGAATCAATCATTTGAACATTCTTCCTACTGCTTGAAAAACTGATCAATAGTTTTCCAGAAGAATCTGTGTGTTTTTCTTAAACTATCAAATATTTCCCTATTTTCCAAACTTTCAGTTTCTGATATTTTTGCCTTTCATAGACTGTTCAGAATATATTTTTGACAAATTTTTACTAGGCATTCGGGCTTTTGGGCCTTACTGGGAAGCATAATTGCTTTTTTTTTTTTTTTGTAATGTTATTATCTTGTCTATTTCTTGTATAATTCACTAGTTTTGTGAATAATTGCTATTCTAGTGCTTAGAATAAGGAAAAAGATTCCTGGACCAACTTACAAAATCTTTCCTATCAACTTTTAAGTTCCTGGTCTTGACATTAAGACTTTTTTCACTGACCACACAGCAAAGAAAATGTAATGCAAGGTATCTCCAGGAGGGAAAGTCCTAAAGGAAGGATATGGTCAAAGGAAAATGTAGGTTTATAGTTTAAATATTCAGTCACTATGCACAATTCACAAAAGCTTGGGTACCTGCAGCTCGCCTAAGTAGAGAGTCTCTTGGAATAATCACAGGCTCATTCTCTTCTAAATCACTTTCAGACTTGGATTCATCATCTGACCATGGGTTTCGTTTCTTCACTTTTTTTGCACCAGGTTTTGTAGATGACGGTGTTCTTCTTACCCTAGTACCTGCCACAAGTTAAAGTGTTTACTACAGTAGGGGTAAAAAATACTTTCAACTCTTCTAATTGTTTATGATGTATATATTTAGCATAAATTTTCTTTCCTGAGTAAAAATTTAACACAGTGAAATTATTTCGCACAAAACCTGCCCTGTTGCTCCCAAATAAATTTGTTTTACAACTGAAAAATGTAGAAGTCCCCAATTTGAAGTTTTAGCTCCTCTGCAGTCAAACTTCCATTTCTTTAAAAGTTGCTGGGGTTTTCCAGGAAAAGAACAAGCTGTTTTCCATTATTCAGGGAACATAATCAGGAACAGCTATTGGAAAAATCCAGTTATCATGGGAAGCAGAGGATACCCTCTTGGGGGGTAACAATGCGGTCAGTGAATTGCAGGGCAAACTCAGGTCAAGCTGGGCTAATTGGCTCTGGCTCATCATGAGCTGAGCTGCATGTAGACAGCTCAGTCAGATCTGTGCTCAGTTAATCTATTCAGGATGGTTCATCCCCTCAATAAATAAAACCAGATCTCGCCTCAGAAGTATTTGCATAACCACTTTTTCTTTTTTAAAATTTTTTTTGAAACCTCATAATTAAACCTTCTCTTCAGCCTTTAGGTTTTCTTTTAGTTGCTGCCATCCTCCCCTTTATTATATATTTCTCAAAAAATAGTAAGGAACTTACCAGGCTCCTTCTTCTCTCTTTTAGGTTTAGGGGTTTTAGTTGCTGTGGCTGATGTATTCAGTGAGTCATCCCCACCACCCTCAGCTGGCACACCACCAAATTCTTCATCAAATTCCATTTTTATTGCTATAGAATCAGTTTCACCCTAAAAACACAAAAAGAGTCAGGCAAAATACATTATAACTTTATGTTTCAAGATTGAACTGGAACAGTTTTGTAGAAGATAATAAATGAAAGTTAACTAGTATATTGACATTTATTGAACAGTCTTTCAAGAATTCCAAGGAAGAAATCTCAGTAAAAACACCTGAACTGTAAGTAGACACAAGAGGCTTGCAAATGTAAAAGAAACCCAGTATTAAGTTCTTAGTGCATTAGGTCAGCAGAACAGTATAAACACATAATTAATGATGTCTAGTTGTTCAGATTTATGCCACCAGAGTAGAAAAATACAGTAGTTAAATCACAAATAATCTAACTATAGTAATAGTTTTGATTTACCTTTTTCTTTTTCAGCAATTTCCTGCTGGCATCAGCTTTCATGGCAGATGTAATCTGTGGAACTATTCTTCTGCCAAATGGTGAGGGCATGGTCTCTTCCAGCTGAAGTTTCTTCATCTTGGGTTTACCAACTTTCCCTTTTATTGGTTTGCCAACCATGCCAGCCAAAACATCTTCTCTTTCTTGTGCTTCTACTTTCTAATAAACAAGGGTGGGGGAGGTGAAACAACACATTCATTCTTTTTTAGTGAGGGAAGAGTAGAACATTCATTACCCTATATAGTTAAAAACTACACTTTTATTCAATATTATATATATATTCAAATTTTGGACACTGCTAAACTGAAAAATCTTTTGTCAAGTTTCTATTTCTCATGTATGTGCCTGGGTACTGATGTAACTTTTCAGTCTTTCATTGTGTAATATAAGCAACTATTTTCTAGAGTCATTTTTAAGGCACATTTTCCAGCCTTTTAATCAGCCTCTTTTCACAGTAGGGACATATAGCTGAAATACAGATATCTGAACAGAACGCTTCCCTTTGCAGCCATTCCATGAACACACAGAGAAATCAAACAAACATCTTACTTGTGTTATCCTGTGTCACTTCAAAAGATTACATCAGCCCCTTTCAGGCAGCACTAAAAGCTGAAGGCTCAGCAAGTTATCCACCAATATGCCTTTACCTTTTCCAAAGGTACTGATGAGGCAAATAAAGAGCCCCTCGTCCAGTATTTATGGTCTACACACTTTGTTCCTACATGTACAGCTTTGCATTTGACAATACTTGGTTGCCTCACAACCAGTTAGATCACATAGAACTGCTATAACTATTACCAGTTATTATCCCCAGTTTTTTGTGCCATCTGAAAACAATTTTGCTTCTGGTCATCTTTCTTTTAACATCATTGACTTGGAAAAAACATTCAGTTGTATAGACGCAAGAAACAATCCCTGAGGAACACAACTAGGGACATAAATAACCAATATTGATTTCCCACTTTCCGCTATATTTGGAGGTCTATCTGCTTTTAATAATAATAAAAAAAAAAAAGTGGTATTTCTATTTTTATTATTTTTTGCTTAAATTTTATTACATATTTTAGGAAGGTATGTAAAATAAAACATACTTCAAGTTCTTCAACGAAGGCTGCTAAATCTTCTTTCCAGAGATCTGAAGATGATTTCCTTTTAAGGTCATTTAGATCTCTCTCCTAAAGCATTAAAGTAATACATAGAATATAAGTTACTAAGTTACAACTAAAGCAAATACTATCAAAACTGAAGATTTGCAATTAGACTCATCAGTAATTATTATATCATTTCAGAACAAGCCTTCCACGATGTACCAACCTTTGAATCCCTCTGCTTAATTAACTCTTCTACTTTCTCTTTTGTAAGTGACCACAGAGACATGTTTAAGATATAGTTAAAATCGGGGCCAGAAGTTGAACCAGAAGCAGAGGAAGAATCATCATTCGGGTTCTGTGGGTCCTCCTCTTCTGCTGCCTGAAATGAAATATTGACAATTAAAAGTATTAATAATCATAGCTTTGTACGTGAACTGTAACATCACTCCAGAGGACCATGGTAGAGTAGTAAGATGTGCCCTCATGGATCCAATGACGTGAACCTTTTTCTGGACCTTTCCAAAAGGCCATTTTCATGTGACCTTCTATAGTTGGGTTATTTGATCATTTGATTTAAGAAAACATGACAGAACTTGATGCTTAGCCACATGCCTTGTACTATTGGCTACAGATACTGGCACCATCCTAGTTGATTCACAAGGTTGAGACCTCTGCCTTTGGGATATTCATGTATATTGTTTCTGTAGAAATGACAACAGTCTTTTGAATAAAAACTGCTATCAAAGCCCTGGAGGTACAAACTATGGTTTGGAAGTGGATCAAAATTTCTCATAATAATAGTTTTGTTATAAAATACAACACACTGCATGGAGTTAAAATACAGTAGTTTAAAAAAAAGGGCAAATAATCAAAACAAACGAGAAATGAAAGCAAATAGTCAAAGTAGTGGCAATGGCAAAGGGATGTCTGACAAAAATTTGAAGCTGCTTTTGAAAGCAGTTTCATCTTCCCATAATAAAGCATGGAATTAAACCTGCACACATCTCTTTAGGAACAATACAAAAATCTTGGGTTTAAAAAAAAAATAACAGAAATACAGATCGATGACAAATTTCATGTAAGTTCAAAAGCCATAGATTTATAATATTTATATTTAATTACAGAAACTGATGAATAAGTTACATATAAATAACTACATTTTGCAATCATATGACACAAATAATAAGCGGAAAGTCAGTCATATGTGTGAGGTAACTGATGCAGCATTCTGCATATCAGCCAGTCAGAAATCAAGTTGCCAGTTTTAATTCGGGTACATTTAGAAATTCAGTCCTCTGCATTCTCATTTTCAAATCTGTATTATCTACTTTTCTTTTAAGAATTATCCATATACGATACCAATATTATGTTACAATATTCTTATAGACGTTTAATGTATTTTTAAAAATGGAAGCCAATAAGGAGTATTGAATAATCTATTTTAAGTCTTACGTGTGTTATAAATTAAGTTAGACCACTAGAAAACAAACATCTGAATAAATTAATATCATTTATAACATTAACAGCATCAAATATGTACAGAGATTTCAGATTCTTACCTTTTCCTGTGCTTCCTTCCAGGCTTTTACTGGATCAGATTCATAACCTCTCTGGACCAACATCTGAATCAAATCTCTTTTTGATCTGTTCTCTACAAGACACACCAGGGAGAGAGAAAGAATAAAAAAAAAAAAGTATGTAATAAAAATAAATGTCTTAAATGAATGTCTATATTGAAATCAGTTCCAGACTTTGCCCCATTGTTTACCAATTCTGACTAATGTTTTAGAGAGCATTTACTCACCTATGGTAATTTTTCCTTGTATCTTCTCTAGAACAAAACGAGCTTGATTGTTAAGTTTGGTAGATTCTGCACCCAACATCCCCACAAGCCATTCCTTGCGTAAACTATAATAATGTAATCGCAAATCAAAGAACTCCTTCAAAATGTCTTGCACAGTTTCATACTTCTTCAAACATCCCATATGATCAAATAGCACCTATAAAATACATAATATACTGCTTGAGAGAGACTGCATAACTCAGACTTTGGTAACCTTTGTGTACATTTCTATTGCACATATACATGCACCATACAAAAAGTGGTATTTTGAAGACTGTGAACTCAAAGCTCACTATGGAACTACATAGCACCTACTGGGATAGATTTTATTTTTATTCACTAATAGATTTCAGATGAGATTTATGATAATACTTTCAAACCAGAAGACACGTATATTGAGAAATATGCCTGAATTCAGTGGAATGACTAATTTAATCAGAATATTAAAGCACTAGTTCAGCAGCATCTAATGATACACAACTACGTAACAGTTGAAAAGCTTGTTTAATAATCTTGCAGCTCAGCTGTGAAATCTGCCACTTTTCAGCTGTGAAAACTGCCATCCTTCAGGTTTAAGCACAAATGAAGAAATCATTTTTACATCATAGGTGGAATCAATCCTGCCTGACTTCTGACATCTCCAGTTTAGACATTTATCAGTGCACCAGTCACCCTAAGCCCCTCTAGAAGGCTAAAATACCTGTTTGGGAGTTGAGTAAACCAGCTCACGTAACTTTTGAAGATACTTACACTAGGGCAGACTAATTCCTACACATGCTCAGAAATCAGCCTTTCCTATTTACTTCAGCAGACAGAAAACACAGGATTAAGCTGTAAAACATCTTGCAATCTGTTACACATTCATTTGAAGATAGATTCTCACAGCAGTTCATATGGTTGTTTAAACCTGTGAGAAACACTATTACCTTGGTTTGGTATATTTGCTTTTCAAGCACAATCTACAAAATGGGTTGAGCAAAGCCTTTTTCCTCTTCCAATTCTATAGTCTTTATTTTTAACCTATTTTCATATAACTTTTGATTTATACAATAATAGCAGCAATAGTAATGGTATTTTTGCTTTGTGATAATAGTGGAAAGTAATTATCTGCCATAAATAAAAAAAGAACTCCATTTTTTTCAGTCTTTATGAAGCCATGTTGTTTGGAAATATTCTGTCAGAAATTATCTTACAATTCAAATCCCTCTCGTAATAGCCAGACATGTATTTACTCACACTCTTATTCCCATCTTGCTACAAGTAGAATAAACCGTATGTGTAATTTACATCACCCTTATGTCTTCAGCAGCTTAAAGGTAGTGTTTTCTATACCCCCTAACCTAAAATGGGATTTATGTTGGTAGAAACATTGGATCATTTAACTCTTGTTAAAGGACTGGAATTTCAAAAATGTAACATCTCAAGTCTAGTTATAATATAGCAGAAAGTTACTTGCATTATCTACTTTAGATTAACCATTTTGGTTACCTCCACAGGAAATTTTCAGTTACAAGAAACTAACCACCCTGAACCTCTCTCATTTGGTTTGAAAGATTCATCAGGACTAAAATGGATTTGCTGATCCATATTGACTTAATATTTGTCTTTACCACAATTTTCTACTATTCAAAAAATTTCAAATACACAATCCACTGTTCAATACTAAGTACCAAAGTACACTACAAAAACATTTGAGTTTACAACAAGCAACTGTAAGGATTCTGATAGCCAAACATTAAAAAGTTACCATAGAATTACAAGTAAGACTTGTTTGAAGCTTAAAGACTTTGTGCAATCCAGCAGCTTCTGCCTGTGCAAGTTTTTCTTCTGTCATCTTCACAACAAATTTCACAGTCGTATCAGTGTGGTATTCCTTATAGTCAGAAATTAATGCTGGGGTTTTTTCAGTGCCATTCAACATAGGTTCTAGAACCTGTTCTTTGTACACCTATTAGAAATAGGGTAGAGAAAAAAAAAAAAAAGAAACACTTCTTAAAATACCTAATTCCTTAAGTCAACTGAACAATATTAGATTTCAAAGCTTTTTGTATCACATCTGATACCAGTTATAATTTACAGAACCAGTATAACCTGCAAAATGCAGGCCAAGACTAGCACAAATAAAAGAGGCATCTTATAAGGACAGAAAAGTCAACTCAAAAGAAAAAGGGGATTACATATTAACTCAACAGGAGAAGCAGGTATTCTTTGTAGTAAGGACAGTAGATGGCACAAGTAGAAAACCACCTTCTGCAAAGGCACACCACACAATGAAACCATGTTCCCCTTCCATGTACATATAATCATCAGAAATTGAGTTAAAAGTTCATCCAGATGTAGGATTAAACAATTTAATACGGAAATTTTCATTGTTTTTGGTTTTTATGTAAATATATTTCGCTGTTACTTACCTGGGTCCATGTCCGTACAGGAAGCTCTGTAATTTCTACTGTGTTCCTGTCCACCACAAATATTTCACCACTGACTACATACTGGTTTTGACCAAGTTCCTGAATAGTTCCTTTGAAGTTTTTGTAGTTTGGGAGCTGAAATTGCAAAACCCAGCAAAAGTAGTAATAATCTTCATAATAAAACATCAGAAAAATATTTGTTTCCCATACACCATACAGGTATCCCTTGATATTTCACTAATCCATCAACCATCCTCTCATGCCCGTGAAAATTTTAAGTCATGGGAAAAATACTACAGAAAAACCAGAACACACACATGCAAGTGACAGGAGCAAGTATCTTAACATCTACATAGTAGATACATGATTAAGAAGAAGCAGTTGAAACCAGTGAGGTGGTGGGGGTTTTGTGGTTTGTTTCTGTGTTTTTGTTTTTGGTTTTTTTTTGTTTTGTGGGTTGTTTGGTTGGTTGGTTGTTTTTTTGTGTTTTTTGTTTGTTTTGGTTTGGGGGTTTTGTTTGTTTGGTTTTGGTTTTTTCTTTGTTTTTGTTTTGATTGTTTTGTTTTGTTTTTAAAGAAAACTGCAAGCACAGATAAGGCATGACAGAAAGCAGATTAACGCTCCAAGTCTCACAATACCTTTACAGAAGTGGTGCTGCCTCCCCTCACCACTTTTTCATTCTTGTGCTGTTTGGCAAAGATAGCGAACCCATCCAGTTTTAAAAGTAACTAACAGGGTGGGGATTTTTTTTTTAACTGTATTGATTCCCTTATCCAGCTTACCATGCAGCCACAAACACATACCAGCACACAGAAAGGAGCTAGATGGAGGCAGAACTGCCTCTTTCAACCACAAGTGAAGCTTCAATTGACTGTGAGAATACACACAAGGCCTAGGAACCCTAAAGGAAGGGCAATGGATTGCATTAATTTAAAAAAAAAAAATAATCTATTCATTGTTCCCAAGAATTTGCAAAAGGAAATTCACTTTTTCATGAAAATCGATACTGCACACTCAGTGAACTGTGATCTAAGTAGATAAAAAAAGATGTTTCTACTTTTATTACTTGGTAAACACAGCAAAGTATCAATATCCATGAGCTGTAAAGGTTACATTATCTGTATTTCATCTGTTGGTTACAGATATTCTGGGTTCAGCCACGTATACTTCCTGTCCAAATTTTTTTCAAGTAGACACCACTTCTGAGAATTCTTAGAAAATTTGAAATAAAAGAGCGGAAGCTAGGTGCAGTTCAGACGCTGCTGATTTTCTTGAACAGAGAAAATTATGAGCTATGCTTACAGATATGTAAAAGAGAATACAATTCAGACAAGACAGAGGAAATGTTAAGTCTGGCTGAAGTTAAGCAGTAGTATCTCAAAAAGGAAAAAGTGGTATAACTTTTTACTCTACTGCCATGTCATCAGCACCCTGTAAGACTTGCAACTGTGAAAGCTTACAGTCAGCAGACTGAAGAAAAAGTTCTCTGAAATAATAGGAAAAATATAAATTGCAATGATTTTGCTTCCAGGTGAAATGTCCAGCCTCATCCCAACAGTCAAGTAAAGCTCCTACACAAAATTACTGGGACAATCCAACTCAGACATTCCAACAATCAAGCATTTCTAGAGTGATATGAATTCATTTTGTAAATACAAAATAATGTGTTTTTAGCAAACACATAAAATACCAGTGTATACTATTATTTTTACCATTGGGTGGGGATCTAAGCCATCCAGCATTCGTCTGACATTGTTTACAATCTCTCTGGTATCGTAGTTTGGAAGTTTGCAAGCCCATCCAGTACCAATTCCTTCAGCTCCATTTACCAATACCATAGGAATGATAGGAATATACCATTCAGGCTCTACACGTTGGTTGTCGTCATAAAGGAATTTAAGCAAGTTGTCATCCACTGATGGAAAAAGCAGCCTTGCTAAAGGGCTTTAAAAAAGAAAAAGAAAACTGTTTAACTTGTGTCCAGTAAGTACATAATGCTTTAACAGTCCATGCGTCCAGATATGATCTATTTGTATATTTTTCTCATGTCTTCCTTCCTCTTTCCAATTCTGAAGCTGAGAATACAATGTACATGTCTCCTGAGAAGAAGAAGTTCTTCCCAATGGAAGAGTGTGTTCATAACAGATGATACTTGTTTCCTTCACAGTAACACATGTACATGGTACACTAGTAATTGATGGCATTTAACATCTATAAAAATGTAATTCTTTGAAGCATTCAGAACACACAGTTCGATGTGACAGTAGGTCACATCCAGTAATAAAGCAACACAGCATGCAGATAGTTGCAAAACTTGGCTGTTTAATTGTAGGCCTAGCAGTCTCTGAAAATACTACAGAGGCTTTACTGGTGACTACTGTTTGCTCATGTAGACCATTGTCCTTGGTTAATACAATTTCCACCTCTCACGCAAAAAGGATAATGTACAAAACTAGGTTGCTACAGAAATAACATATATGAGGGAGGCATTAAAACCTGATACATTATGTATAAAGCTTACAATTAGAGGAAAAGAAGAAATTACAAGGAATTTTAGGAAAAAAGTCAAACCGAAATCAGGAAATAAAAGAACCAACATAACTTATACAATACTATCATTTATATTAAGGAACACATTCTAACGCTCTGCACGCCAAATTGAATTTCAAGGTGTTAGCTGTGAAAAAACAGAATAATTAAATTAGGCCCTCATTATTAGTAACATGTGTGTAATTTAGCTTGATATGCAGAAACTCATCCAAAAGCAAAAGAACCCATCACAACTTTCAAGTCTATGGTGAGCTGCAGGACTTATCACCAGGTAGCAATACACTTCTGTTGTGAAACTGAACAGATTTCACACTGAACAGGGAAACTGAAAGCTACTTCTGCAAGAAGTCACAATTTATGATCAGTAACTATAATAATCTGAGTGTTCTACACTTTCAGTCTTCAGCCTTATGATTCCAAGTTTAATTCCTCAAAAGCTACAATTCCCACAGTACTTCTGTGCATAGAAAATCATGCAAAAAAATCCATGAGCAAGAACACACTTATTAGATGTAAAGCAGAAGTTGAGCCTCTGCCAAAATATTCTAATCCTCCCTTATTCCTCTCACACAGAAAGAAAAAAAGTGTTGTGAAAGGATTCATTTGATAACAAGGCTTTTTAAAAGCATGCATTTCACTTTACATTTGTCTTTACCTTAACATGGTGAAAATGTAGCGAGGGCTGGCAGCATCCTTTCCACCATGAAGCCTGGTACCAAACTGACCAATAGGTTGTAGCAGATTCACATTGTTACTGCCAACAAAGTTCTGAGCCAAGTTGACAATAGTCATCATTAACGCTTGCTGCAAGAAATACATATTCATAGTAATAAGTATAAGAGATAGTCTTTCCTAATCAGCCAATAAAATAAATTTTTAATTCCTCAAAATTGTGTGACTAACCTGAATTGAATTTCAAAGAAATTATAAACCTATTACAAGAGCTGCTGGCAAAACATAATGCTTCCTCTTCCACAGCCACACTGCCTTCTTGTTTTAAGTGTATTTACATTCTGTGCTCATGAAAACTCTAAGCTTCCCAATTTTTTCTAAAGCCCTTCTCTGGAGGAATGAAAGGAGCACAAACTGACTGTGCAAACTATTACTCATTGCTTTTAAAGGGAGATAAGAAGGGATGGAGAGAGACTGTTAATATGGCAACTCCTGCTAAAATTTCAGATAAATAGAAACAAAACATGAGATAGAAACAATCTTAGTTCCAACAGATTCTTCTTGTTTTTGAAGAACAGTATATAATCTTCTTACCTTAAAAGATTATATTTCTTGTTTAAGACAAAAAGTGTCCTATTTACATAGTTCCTATCTTCCTGTGATTTGAGAATCTAGAAGTTACCCACATAATTAGCTATCTACCATTTTGCCACAACCCACAAACTATTTGGGATACACACTGAGCATAAAGACTTGGAAAAAATAGAAATATGCTGTCTTGTTAAGTTACATACTGTTTGGTTCATCTTCTTCAAAAGTAAATCTGTGATTAGTAGACTTATAGTCAATAGGTTTGCAATTTCAATACAATAAACATTCATGTAATATTTTATATAGGCTAAAAATCCTCACGACCTTACCATCTTTCATACTCACCTCCCCATGGTGATAAGCTGACATTTCAGCAACAGAACCAGCCAGCTGAGCAACCTTGACTTCACGTTTATCATTTCTCTTGAAGCAAGTAAATAAAACTTTGCGTTGCCCTGGTTTTAAACCTATTAAGAAGAATATCCCCCTTTCAACACATACACAAACTTATGTTTTTAAGTAATAAACTTGTTTTGTCTTATCTTAATTTCTAATGTATCAAAAGAAGCCTAAATGTTAAATAAAAAAAAAATCACATTGCAATATTAACAAAATAACAAATCAGTATTTCATTTCTTTTAAAATAATAGAAAATATTTTACCCAGCTGTAAAAGTTACCAGAAAAGTGGAAACAGAACCCTTTCAGCCAACCATAACTATGTAGCATAGAATCCATCATTCTCATAAATACCAACTTTATCCTCAGATAAAGGTTGTTTCTTTCCAGCCTCATCAGTAAAATCTTTTTCCCAAGAATATCAAAACAAATTCAGCAGTAACAACTGTAACTGTAGCTTACATATATATTAAAGCACTCTGAAATTTTATTTTTTGTGTGAAATTCTCAAATACTCCTTAAAATTCAACAAAAATATATGTTATTTTTCTCTCTTTTAGATCTATTAAAGAAAGAAGCCAGTCTCTTTGATCTGCTGATTTATTTTTATTGTTTAGGTACACTTTAAGTACAACATCTGTGTGGAAGGGATCACAACATTTTTTCTGCATGCCCTCTAGACCTGATAACCAGTGCTTATGGTCTACTCAGCGCTTTAATTCACAAAAATTTCTGAAATGCACTAAAATATTGCTACCTGTTACTATTGCTAATCTGGTTCAAATATAAGAGAAGGAAACTGATAAAAAGACACTGACTCCGATCTCTAATTCACTGAAATACGTAACATCCAATTTTATTTACAATGGGTCTGCATCATGTTTTCCTACCAAAAATCTATTGAATGTAGCAGACTTAGAGGATTTCCTTTACACAGGAGAATCAACAAGGGGTAGAAGTGGTAAACAGTAACTATGAAGAGATAACAAATATGTTCCTTCCTCGTCATTTTTTCTGAGATTTGCTACCAGACTAGCCTGCTATATATCACCCTATGATACTGAAGAAAAAAACCCAGCATTGCTAGAGTACCATACCTGCTGAACAGCTCACATATTCATACCCAGAATGCAGAACTGCAGTCAAAGTTGGCAGAAACACTAATAGCAATTATACATATATCATTTGTAAACTATTACATGTATAAAACTGTACATACTAGACGTGTATAATGTATATTACATATTAGAGTGTTATATATAATATCTGTATCACTGATAGCAACTACATATATGTATAATATTATACATACATACATTCTATTTTATACACACATAAAATATATATAAATAAATAAATATGTTCCCTACTCATTTTCTTACACTTCTGTAGACACAATCTTAGAGGACTTCAAATGAACAGTTATCTACTGTGAGTTCACTCTTTATTTTAAGTTTCAGTAAAACCATTCCGCTGTTTCTGAGAAAGCAGTCAGGGTAGAGTATGTTATAAGGAACAATGACCCTTTGAAACATGCAGCTCTATGGCGAATCTTGCTCCAGAGCAGTAAACTTTGAAATGCTTGCATAGAGACTGCCAGTCAATCCAAGTACCCAACTATGCGAGGAACTAAGTCTGGAGAAGGTGAAACAGAGGCTGACATTATTTGATTCCCTAGAGATGTATCTGCATGCCTAACCCAGCCTCATTCTGCAGCAGAGCTGGAGATCCATCCAACCAGGAAGCTACTACCCCTATCCACCTGTGAACTATCTTACTTTCTCATCTAAAATGCAAAAAGCTCTTGCTGCACGAATATTTTGACAGGAGTCTGTAGTGTCAAGATGGCTGACCACCTCCACTATAAAAAATGTACTGGAAAGTGGAGATAAATGTGGGGTTTTTTTATCTGTGTGAAATCTCAAGGCCTTTTTTTCTGTATCTTAGTGAGCATATGCATACTGTCAATAATATAGGCAGAAATTCCTGCTCATGCTGTCTGCAGATAGTTTTACAAATGAAGCTGTAGTGTAGCAAGCTGCTTCTCTAATGCTCACGCTACTGCAAAGGAACTTAGCAAACCTGATTGACAGAACCCTAGCAAGATTACAGGAAAAGTCAGTAACCACTGAAACACTGCCTGTGGCATCAGACTGAAGGGAAAAAACATTTGCATATTCATCTGCGCTCACCTGCCGACTTGAATTTTAATTATTATAAGCACTTAAAAGACTTGTTTTCTCTGACAGTTTGATTAGAAACAAAGCACTTGCATGGTCTAGGGAACAGGTCTGGTTAAGTAAAAAGGCTGCACAGGAACAGCTCAGACTTCTTCACAGAAGAAATACGGCAATTCCTTAACATATGAATGATAACAAACAAAAATATAAAAGTTCTTATTTCTCTACTTGAACGCATTGATTTGCAATACAAAGCACAGGCTTAAAACAACAATAAAGAGGAATGTTCCAACAAATCATAATGAATTATCAGCTTACCATCAACAAGGGAAGGAATAGATCTCTCATTGTCTGAATTTGAGAAAAGGATCAACTCCTTGTTAATGAAGTCATTGTAAGTCAAATGTTTTGTTGCTGTACCATATAAAAATTGCTGAAAAAAACCCACAAAACATTATTCATTCAATACAAAAACTACATTACATTGAAAGCTCACCCACCAGATTTATTACCATTATTTAGGACTCACCTCGGGAAGGCCATGTAGCCGACGCTGTCGCCTATCCTCCATGAAGTTTGTTAACCATTCTTTTCGGTCATCAATCTTCTTCTTACTGAAGGCCTGAAAAAATTCCAAGTACGCTAAATTATCAGCCAATACATGTTTCTGTAAATGTATTTTACTTTAGCCAGAATTTTAAGTGTACTGCACTATCTAATGAAGTATTCAGTAATACTTATTTGGACAAGATAATCCATATAACTAATGTTTACATTTAAGCAGCAGTACAAGCATATGACCTTTTGGACATGGTTACACAAGGTTTTTCAAACTGACAGATCTCTCACTGATAGTAATTTAGGTTTATATTATTTTCCTGAAATCTGTACATATTCAGACAAATCTTAACATTCTTATTCCTCGCTTCACATCAGAGTTGTCCTTTGATACACAAATTGAAAGGTGTTGGGATCTTCCCCCAAATAATTTTAATGTTGGGTTCATCATTTAGACTGAATTATAACCAGCTGTCATCAAGAAAATTAACTGAAGGTATTAGAAAAAATGCCCCACTCTTCTTGTCCTCTCCATGCCCTCTTTGCTCTGTCAGTCACAGAATGCCAGTAATTTGTAGCTGTTCTTGAGTGGCTGGCTCTGGTTCTCTTAAATGACAACTTGACAAAATTGACACTTCATGAAAAGACTAAGCCGGAATTTAGGTCTGCTGACTGAGAGCCTTAGTCTTCATGATGATAAGGCATCACTTTAAAGCAACAACTTATCACTGCAAGAGACACAGGAATGTTCTCAAAGACTGTCCTGTTACAGAAACAGAGTTCCCCTCCAGTGAGTTTCTTCTCCAGAAGACTGAGAAGAATACATAAAATCTGAATCTGTGGTTTAAACAGAATTTCAACTACTTTGGTAAAATTTTGTGAGTTATTGAAGTATTACCTCTTTTTTCCTCAAGGAATAGCATATACAGACTCCACCATGTCCCAGTTTCAACCATTCCCCTGCATAAAATATAGCCAGCAGCACTATCTTTTTTAAAGGACTCTACCTGGAGCATTCCAAGAGAGGTCAGTGAGTACTTCCATTTCCTTGGAGACCATGGTATTATATAATAAACAGTAAACCTTAGTAACTTACTCTCTGAGAAAGGGACTAAATTATATCAACCTGTTTTGCATTGAATTGACTTCCTTTGTGAACAAAGCTTGACAATTCACAAAGTCAGACATCTGAATGCTTAAGATTAGGCTTCTGTAAAAACATAACTGAATTCTTACAATTTTCTTCTGGGTCCCTGCAGTATAACTATAGTTTTTCTAGACCACTGAATTGACAAATGACCAAGAGCTGAATCAGCACAAAAATTATTTTAATAGACCCAAATCAGAATTAATAGAACAAAAAATTGAATTAAAATTATTCTTCTTTCTCCACTTAAAACTGCTCTTCTAAGACTGCATTTTCTAGCAAAAGAGTTCTTCAGGTTGCTGAAGGATTTCCTGCATGAAATAATTTTGTTTTCCTTGATTACAGTTATCGTGAGACCCAGTAGGGGCTATAATCTTACACCACTTATGCCCAGAGGTAAACTCGGAGTTGGGATTATAGCTATAGGCAGAGAAAATGTGGCGAGGAGTAGAAGTGAAACTGCTGTTAACAGCTCCAGTACTAGTCAGTAGCTGTTGCCAGTGTTACAGTTATGAGTAGCTCGATCCCGAACTGACAGAATACCATTTTAGATAATAATGAGGACCAGCTGTAACAGGCTATATGGCCCCAGATACCAGCCTGTATATGGGGGTCTACTTGCAGAAACAGAGCCCAGAATTTTAATGAGGGAGTTCAGGGTCTCTCCACTAATTGGTCTAATGTATATCCTTTTCCATCTAGATGAACACACTTCTCTGGGACGGGGAGCCACGCACATGGATTGTATTTAAGTGCATGTTTGACAGAAGTAAAATGAGTGGTACAAATAACTTCTGACACATCAGGCTGGTTTTCTCAAACAGATACCTACTGTATCTTTCTGCTACTAAAAACACAGCATTTTACTAGATCCACAATATAAGGAAAAAGTTGTTTTGTCTAAAATGGATATTTGCCCATTTTTATTTTTTCTCTCCTAACCCTTTTTCTCTATAATATCACCTACAATTAAAATAGTGAATTAAAGTAGATAGAAGGTGCAACATTTCTTGACAAAGTAGCTTATTTCCAGACAGTATATCCTTTATCCTTCCACAAGCTCTCTTTGAAAAACAAGTAATTTTCTGCACGCAACTATGTAAAAGATTTCAAATTCAAATATGTAGAACACATGCATGAGTACACATATGCCGCACTGATGTCTTCAATTAATAAATAGTACTTATCTGAACTTACCTGCTCGGTAACAAAATTCAGATCTCTAAGTAGATGTGAAACATCATTTGTTGGGGCTCAATTGCCATACTGAGACTACTTTTTTGCATGTTCTGTCTTGAAAAGCAAGTCTGAATATAAAGTCCCTTGATATCCACATCACACAAAACTGATCAAAGCTACTAAGCAGAAGGTAGATATGATTTTGTAGTGTGGATAAAGCTCTTATTCCAAAATTGAAAATATTTTCTGAAAGCTTCTTTCTCCTCCAAAATATTTTTTCCAGTTAATTAAAAAAAAAAAAAAAAAAAAAGAGGCAAACAAAAAAAAAAAGAAAAAAACCAAAACACACCCAAAACAAAACAACCCCACAAAAACAACAAAAAAACCCCAACAAACTGTTAGGACTACCTCTCATGTGCCACTTGCAGTAAGCAATGGAAACTACAATGTATCATATAGAAGCACTTTTCTAGTTCTTACCAGTGTAATGGCAGCATCATCTTCAGGACCAGCATATCGAAATAAGATCCGATGTCTCTCCATGTCAGCAAAATATTCTTTTGCTTCTTTAGCAGTGCTGGTACCCAAACCTGTACAATAAAAAAATAATTACTCCATATTCAAAGTCTAAATTTTATTCTTTTACCCCTCTTATTTTACTGGGAATATTATAAAATCATTAGAGAAAATACTACCATGAAAACAGCTACAAATAAAACTTCATAGCACCCATTGATTATGTGTTTTTAGATCGATGAGGTTCACTTATTTGTTTTTAAACAAACCTTTGTAGTATTTTATCTTCCATGCTTTATGATTCTCCATATGTTTCTTCCACTCATCAAATTCAGGAATACTATAGAATGAAAGTTCTTGCTTATTTTTGCTTGCCTTTAAAAAAAAAGACAAAAACAAACAAACAAAAACACAAAAAAAACCCTAATCAACTTTTCTGTTGCATCGTAAGTAATAAATGAAATCTCATTAATAGAACCCATACCTTTACAATGGGAGTGATGAATTCCTCAAGAAACCCATGTTTCAACAGTGATGGCCAATTGTGATGAATAAAATTGATCAACAAACCTTTTATGTGAGATCCATCCTGATCCTAAATCAAAACATTAAAATATGAGGCAATCTTACAAAATGTCAGATCTCCCAAAACCACCAAAAAAACCCACTCACTGCCCTCAATGCATCAAAACAATGTCTGTTGACAGAAAACATAGAAGGGAACGGTTAGTTTTAATTTGAATTCCAAACCGGAACTGGGTGTAAAAAAGCCACCTGCGAACGGCACTATCCCTGAACTAATAAATCAGTTCTTCCACAACAAGGGCACAGTTGAAACCCAAAGGATTCTTTGCCTGTGGCATGACTTCTCTGTGAGCTAGACAGCTCTCCCTGACACTATGGGGCTGAATCTTTGTGGAAGAAAGCCACAGCTTCCTGGCTCACAGCTCTCATTGGCATTAAGATGCTCGACAGTTCAACTTGTCTGAGAAAAAAATAACAAAGTTTCACAAATATCCAAAGCGTAGGTGTCCTGGACTTCTAAATCTCAACAATAGACACATGCTTAATGATTATTATCCAAACATAAGTGCCTGCATCCCAGTATCTCTCTGACTTCCTCGCATTACTACCTCATCTACTGTTCCATTTTGTACTTACTTTCAATATATTTTTGAGTTATCAAAAGCATTCTTGTTTACACATGTTTTTTATTATTACTCTGGCATCTCTGCCACTGTGCAGCAAAGTTCATTTTTTCATTTGGAGTAACCAAAACAACATAGAGATAAATTATTCCTATAAAGAAACCTCATACTTTAGAGATTCCCTCTGAATAAATCCATATTGTCATAACACAGAGGAAGGTTATAATGCACAAAAATGTAACCTACCGCATGGCAGCAAAACACATTTTAAGAAGCTGTGAATTTCAGACTAACCTGATCTGTCATGATCATAATTTTTCCATATCTCAAACTTTTCAGAGATTCTGGATCTTCATAACTTTTCTTGTACTGTAGTCCAACTATCTTGATTATGTTGTTTATTTCTGCATTTTCCATAATCTGTATTAAAAAAAGATATCTTCACAGTCAGTGTAAAAAGCAGAAATTCAGAAATATCCCATTTTAGCTGGGTTTAATAGTTATTTTTTCAATGCACCCCTACCTCAACTTCAGAATCTTTTTATTCCCAGCCCCCTTGCAGCCTTCACACTTGTAAATATTTCTTCTGTATATGTAAGTTCTCAAGACTGCACCCCTCCATTTCTGCTCTACAGCCAGAGCCCATTGGGTCCAGAAGGCAGGAACAAAAGCTCATGTAACAAAAAGTCATCTCACAAAACTGTCTTCTCTTTCCACTATTTCTAAGAGCATCTGCGACACAACTCTTATTACAGACTAAGTACAAAGGACAGTAGAAGTAATGCAATGGGGTAATGCTGCTGCTTTAACGTAGCCGGTACTTTATGAAATCCCAGCCACAAGCTTTTGATGGGGAAAAAAAAAAAAAAAAAAAAAAAGAAAAAAGAAGATCCAATCCTAGAAATCAAAAATAAACGGGAGACATCCATTTGTCAGCTAAAAGAAGATGACAAGACTACTTACCTGTTTGTGAGAAGCTTCTCGAACATTGAGAATTTTACCCCTGAGTGGGAATACTCCGTATCTGTCTCTACCAATAACACCTAAGCCAGAGACAGCTAAAGATTTGGCAGAGTCTCCTTCTGTTAATATTAACGTGCAGTCCAAGGAATGTTTGCCACCTTCAGTCCAGGAAGAAGTAGAAGCAAGCCAAAAAAAAACCAGAAAGTGTAACTTTCAAACTCAGATAACAGAAATACAGTTGAATCAGTCATTAATACTCTACATCAGTTAATTTAAATAAGCTGAATTTCTATTTTTAGGGATGGCCCTCCACATCCTTACCAATACACTATTGATTGCTATGGACAAAGAGCTAAATAGAGAAAATGGGATGCAATGGTGATGCATCTTACATAATGGTCCCCTCAAGTTGGCTCAAAAAAAAAAAAGAGATTGCTTCTGTACCTTTACCATTTCATTTTTCTAGTTGCTGATTTCTTATATACATTATGCATGCCTTGAGTTATATACAAGAGTTATTTCCCATTCTGCATTTCTCCTTTCTTCAGAGTGAATTTTCATAAGTAATTTATTAAATTACATTTTTGAGTGGGTTCTTTTTTTACTGTCAATTGGCTGAAGCCAGGCAACTATAAGAACTACTTGACAGAAAAGCTCTAGAGACCAGAACATTTACACTTATTATATGTTCTCAGAAATCTCTTGAACAGAAAACAAAATCTTTATTAACAGTGTGATTTTGATTCTACAAGACACATTGTATTTCAGTGCCTGTGTGTCCAGTGTGCTCAAAACTGGCATGACGTGTCTATTCTGTTTATTACGACTGTAATAGTTGAATAGATGTTCTAAATAATAAGCGGGCTCAAAAAAGAACCTACCCTTTCCAAGGGTGAAAATGCTCATTAAGCAGTTTTGTAATTTTATCAAGGCCAAGTGGTAGGAAAGACAGCAAAAATCTTCAAGGTGGTTGAGTCTCACCCACTCTTAGTAAGACAGTTTCACATATATTGTCATGTAAAATAGGTACTTTCATTTGCCTTTACCTGGTAGGTAAAACCAACACTGCACTTCCTATTACACAGAACTTACATTTAACAGCTTTGTTCTTTTGAATCAGACATATGGTTTAATATAATCTAAATTAGGCAGCTATTCACACTGTGTAAAAGGGTGTCAATAGCTACCATGCTGTCAGGAAGGTGGGACCCAAATACCAAGAAGAATACTAGTCTGCTGTTTTAGAATATATGAGAGCCTAAATGAACTGCAGAAAACACATCTGAATGTCATCCAGGTGCACTTTCTTCTGGAATGGATGCAATCATTAGCAATACATTTCATGGAAACACAATGTGCCAGGTATTTTCCTGAAAACAGCTCTAAAGAACTCAAACAGAAAACTACATGAACTGGCATGTTCAAAGAATGCTTTTATGCTTCATCAGATTTAGTAATCTAGCTGCTCCTTTACAATCCTCTATTCGTATTCCTGGTTCTTTATTTTTCATTTCTTTTCTACCCCTTCTCCTCCAACAAGCCATAGAACTATATATACCTTACCAAGATCTCAAGAAAGTGTGAATTATCAGGTATAGGACTCAGTACCTCTTTCTTTTCAGTGGGAGAGGAAATCTGCAGCAAGTACATTACTGTATAGATACATTTCTCTCCTATCCCTAAGCATTAACTGGTACTGATTCAAAAACTCAGTGGTACCTGGAACCCAAGAAACCTATGGATGGTGGACCTGAGTTAAAAATTCACTCCTGAAGTAAAAATAAAAACTAAAAATGACAGGGCGAATTAAAGCCAGACGGTTCTGTGGCCAGACACTATTCTATCCCAGCTGCACTGGACTACTTCAGTCCAACAACTGGCACCCGCTATTAGAAACCAAAGCCAAACCTGCTCCCTCATCTGCAAACATAAGCACCCCCTACGGTGCTTATGAAAGTGCAGTTCCTAGGATCCTTACAAATATTTATTTGTCCTGAAACATAACCACATCAAGTAAGACTACTATATTTTGCTGCTGTGAGATGTATGAAATGTCCTGAAACAACCTCCCTGAAACTATCTCCTCATGCACCAGTTAAACTTTTTCTCCACCTTATGTGGAGGTCTGAAATTATTTTGAAAAGACTATTCATAACTGCGTAACTCTTCATAATCTGCTTAGTCATGTGCACATTCATGGCAAACATTAATATAGCAAAGAGCTGAATTTTTTGGACCTAGAAGAATTGATTATCACTTCTCAAACACAGAAAGAACACGTGCAGCCCTTACTTCGCCTGAACTAAGAATCCCCAGTGGTTTCTTTTAAGATCCCAAAGACAAAAAGAAACATTGATAGTTCCCTAGTGTGTAATTTAAAGAATTTCCATTGCACCAGCACTTCCTTTTCCCTTATGTTAAGAAACATAAAATTTTCAGTCAGATGCAGTCACCAGCTAACAAACAACAAACACACATGCTCAGCCATACTGGAATAACTCTTCTGTATCACCTTCTGCCCCTTCCCTTTCTCAATTAAAGTAGCTTTTTATTGAGCTCAGAGGTCCTGATTATAATACTAGCTTACTTCTTGTGCAAAAGGAACAAAAATTTCCTATTGATTTTCAAGAGCAAACAAATTTTCCATATGGTACCTTCAGTCTCTAGAAAGAAAGGACTAAAGAACTCTTTACTAAATGTATTAGTTGTGATCCTCCAACTTAAAACATCTCTGCCAGAATATATAAACACTTCAGAAAGTCAGGCCAAGTGTGAATTTGACAACAAACATTGTATTCAGAAACTGAATGACTCTCTGCCTTCCTGAGGGCCCACCCCAAATGTGTAATGCCTTCAATGTGAAAAATATAGCATGTTCCAGATCTTCAATAAACCAATACCTGGGTAAGCTTCCTTGGGAGATGCAGATTTCCTGCTCCCCATACAAGACTAAGAGGCAGCAGAGAAATACCAGGGTAATAGGGATCCAAGCCATGGGAAACTTTAAGCATTGGTGCTGAGCCCAGATGAATCCCTACATGCCTTCTTAGCTGAGGAAGTTTCAGGGTGAAAGGCAATGTAATATTTTATTAGCTCCCCTGTTTGAGGTTCTTCCATCCCTTCACTCAGTTAAAAAAACTGACTAAGAAGTGATTTTGAAGCCCAGTCTCTAAAGCAGAGCTAAAACAAAACTATGAAGAAAGTGTATCCAAAATCATTAGTGATGTTATTTATGAGCACTAGGCTTGACATCAATAAAAACACAGCATTTCTCCAAGCACATGATCTTATAGGCATGAAAAATACCAGGAGCATGCATCTGACTAAGGAATACAAATTCCACAGGCAAACACTAGTTAAAGGAGACATGATTATCAACTTTTGAGGCAAAATATGACATCTGAATAACTGGAAAAATAAAACAATACTGAAGAAAACTTAATAAAAAAAAAAATAAACTGAGTTCAAGAAATCAAAACGAAAGGGAGGAAAATAAAATGGAACTCACTATCTAATCAAGTCATCTTTGACTTGAACGCTTGAAGCTCAAAAAAAAAGCCTCTTTACCATCCTTATATGCTTTTACCTAGTTAACCCATTCACCTACTTCACTGCAATTTCTCGATCTTTGCTTAATGTAAGGATGTATTAAAAATCAAGTAACATTAACATAGACTGGCAACATTTCAAGCTCTTTAGTCATATGTGCCCCTCAGGTAATTCAAGGACAGCTCCCATCCCATTGCTATTGGCACAAAGATTGCCAGCTGATCCTGATTCCTATCTGTGCTGGGAAGCACGCCAGCAGAGATTGCCAGTTTGCCCTACATCCCCAGACAGTAACCTAATGGCATTTAAAGTCTCATGAAAAAAAGTCTCTTGACCCATTCCCTCAGGTCTGCACACTATGTGATCTACTTCCTGTAGCTTGTGACCCTATAAAGATTCTGATCTTTTTATATTAGAAAGGTCAAGACTAGTCACCTCCAAAATAGAATATTGGTAACACTATTTAGCTGGAAACCACAATTAGAAAACACACGCTCTTTCAATATGGAACTAGACTGCCACTTCTGTTCAGTGTTATTTATTCTCTACCCTAGAGAGGACAATGTTCCTAATATCAAACTCACCATCACACTTTAACTACAGCTCTAGAGAGTTTAGAAAACTTGAAAGATGATGTCTGTGAAAAATCTATGAAATGATAAAGACATTAAAAATAAGTGCTCTTACCAGCATCATTAGCGTCATCCAGTTTTGGAATGCCCTTGATTTTACTGTGTTTCACTGACGAACATTTTTTGTTCAGCTGAGTTTGTGCCTTAAATTTGACCCAGTTCAAAATACTCTCTATAATACCACAGTTGGAGGCCTATAAGCAACAGATCAGAATTGTGGATGAGAAAAGTAAAGCTTCACACAGCAGACTCTTATCTTCCAATTTTAATTTGCTGATCTAACACAGTTTCTCAATATCCTCTGAATTTTAAAAACTGCAACGTACATAAGGCCAGAGAATGAACCAAAATTCCTCCACCCCATTTTCATAGTATGCTAAATGTCACTAGGGTATCATAATGCACTAATTATTCTTCTACTACATAACATACATACACTTGATCCAGTATGTCAATTCCTGCTTCACAGAAATTAAAAAAATACTCTTTACTTACTGCTTTAAAAAATTTCTCAGATAGCTGGCACTTGGACCCAAAACTTTTAGGCTGCAATGTCATGTTTTCCTTTGTCTGGGAATCAAACGATGGGTTTTCAATCAAGCAATTAACAAAAACCCATATATGATTCTTCACCTGTTGAAAACATAGAAAACAATTTACTCAACAAAATTACCACATCCATCTCTTTCAGTATTTTTGTATAAAGTCACTTGCCTGAAATGGTTTCACAGAAACTCCAGCTTTATTCTTCTTTTTCACCACTTCTATCAGTTTGCCCACAACCTGATCCACCACATAATCAACGTGCCTACCACCCTTAAAAAGGGAAGAAGGAAAAAAGAACAAAACCATTTAATTTCCTAATAACTTTTAGCCTTATTAACAAAGTTCTGTACTGATACTTAAATTTGAAAATCCATGCACATTATGCTGCAGCATAACAAAGGAAAAATTGTTTTTCATGTCATTCAGTTGTCATACAAGTGAAGATGATAGATATTACAGGGAACAGAAGAAGCAGGAGATCTTTCATTCACTGTACAGTGGTAGACTTCAAATGTAGCTGCTTAGACCTTAAGTATATGGCAGATCTGAACATTACTCTGTAGCACTGGGACGGTACCTTCAACACTACTGGCTGTGAATAGGTATCTTTCTAACATGCAGATGAATAACCTTGAACTGAAAACACCACACATTCATTCATCAAATTAAATGTTTCCCATTTGGTTCATTAAAAAAATTTCAAGAGTTCACCCTCAGATATGCAGCACCCATGCGTATTCCTTCTCAAAAGTCATCTCGCCTTTTCTTATTTGTATTTACAGAACTCTAAATAAACACTATTAGCATTCTTTGCTAGCCTTGGACTTCTATTAGGGCAAACAGAGAGCAAACTGAAAATAGCCAACCACAAGACCCAGAAAACTCTAGAAGAACAGAGCAAGATAACCTTAAGGAGATAAAACAGTTCTCCTTAAAAATCACCAGTGGCTAAACCTGCTCCAAATCCATACCTGATACAGGAGCTATATAATAGAGCATACAGCTAAGCATGGGCTGGCAAACCAACCCCTTAGGAGACCACGGGGCAATAACTTGTAGCTACATAATCATGTTGCCACCTGTCTTGTAGCAAACAAGAGCAGTCAGCTGGAGTCCCATAGAGTTACTGGCCAAATGAAGAGAAAAAATGGCATATAAGCAATTTCTTGTATCATCAGAGAGGGGAAAAAAAGTCTGCTGCACTGTAAGAGCTGAAAGTGAAACTTTCACAGTGCCTGTCAAAATTCTTTACTTTGCCATAGAAAATAGAGGGACTCTTGAGTACTGGTTATCCTTGCTTAAGGCCTTTCCAACTAGACATTTCAAGTGAAGCCAATATTGCAAGAAAACTTGTGGTGGAGGCAATGTATTCACGTCCGAACTATGAACCCTAGCACAACAAACCCTGAGGATTAAATACTTACTTCTGTACTTAACCTTTGGAAGTAATAAGTCAGAAAAATTATCTTTTTGAAGCCATATATAACTCATGCTTTGCAATACGGCAGGGAGATGAAAATACCTACTATTTTTGATGTTTAAATAGTGTTTTTACCATTGATGAAATTCAGTGTAAACACAGAAGCACTAAACATTTGAACACCTTCAGACGGTGCCCCAAAGCTCCTATTACCTACTTTAACTACTCTTTGAACTTAAAAGCAGCTAAAAAGAAAAAAAAAAAAAAAAAAGGAAAAAAAAAGGAAAAAAAAAGGAAAAAAAAAGGGAAAAAAAAAGGAAAAAAAAAGGAAAAAAAAAGGAAAAAAAAAGGAAAAAAAACCCAACCCAAACCAAACAAAAAAAACCATCAAAACAGAACAAAAAAAAAAAAAAAACAAACAACAAAAAAACCCTCCAAAAACAACACAACCACAAACATAATGCTAGGAGACAAGTAATTTTGAGATTAAATTGCTTGGAAAATAAATGCATTTCACATAAGCTTTCTAGGAAAACATGTCTATTATAGATATATTACATCTTAACAATGACTACTGATTTACATATGTAAAAGAAACCTAAAAGTTATGGAGTACATTCTATAATGCAGAAGGAAGTAACCTGAATCAGAACAACTAGTAAAGACTAGACAAGAACACTTCAGTAGGAAGGAACCTACGACAATCATCTAGTCCAACTGCCTGACCACTTCAGTGTTGACCAAAAGTTAAAGCATGTTGTTAAGGGCATTGTCCAAATGCCTGTTCAACACTGACAGACCTGGGCCATCAACCACGTCCATTGGGAGCCTGTTCCAGGGTTTGAACACACTCTCAGTAAAGAAATGTTTCCTAATGTCCAGTCTAAACCTCCTCTGGGGCAGCTTTGAACCATTCCAATGTGTCCTGTCACTAGATACCAGGGAGAAGAGCTCAGCACCTCCCCTCCTCAGGAAGCTGCAGACAGTAACAAGGTCACCCCTCAGCCTCCTTCTCTTCAGACTAGACAAACCCAGTGTCCTCAGTCACTCCTCATAGGACATGCCCTGCTGTCCCTTCACCAGCTTTGTTGCCCTCCTCTGGATGCATTCAAGGACCTTCACATCCTTCTTAAATGGTGGGGCCCAGAACTGCACACAGTAGTCAAGGTGAGGCTGCACCAATACTGAATAAGGGCGGGACAATCATCCCTTTTGACAACTGGTTCTGCCATGTTTGATGCCCCCCAGGACATGGTTTGCCCCCTTGGCTGCCAGGGCAAGACACACTGGTGGCTCCTATTGAGCCTGTTGCCAACCAACACCCCCAGATCCCTTTCCACAGGGCTGCTCTCCAGCCACTTCCCCTCCCAGTTTATACTTGTGCCCAGCACTACTCCATCCCAAGTACAGAATCCAGCATTTTGACTTGTTAAATTTCATCCCATTCACAATTGCCCAATGCTCCAATCTATCCAGATCCCTCTGCAAGGCCTCCTGCCCCTCAAGAGAGTCAACAGCACCTCCCAGTTTCCTATCATCAGCAAACTTGCTCACAGTACATTCAACTCGTGCATCCAGACTGCTGATAAATACATTGAACAGGACTGGCCCTAGAACTGAGCACTGAGGGAACACACTAAAACAGCACAAACTTGTATCACTGATAAAACATTCCAGATTAGGAAGAGCAACTAGTATTTGAAGGTAGGTATCCTGTTGTCTTATAGGGAAAAATCACTACTGAAATTGTCTAAACTAATAGCAATAAATATGTTTAAATTATTTACAAGTCCAAGGTGACACAACTTCCCTTACAGTCAAAATAGAAGGCTTTCTTCAGAAATATGTCAAAAATAGGAACAGTCCTAAAGCCCTGGGTATCTAAAAACTGTTTATATTTTTGATTATTCAAATGCTTTGCTTTAGATTTATAGACAAAAAGGTACAAATAATAAAATGCTAAATTCTAGTGGGTGTTATACAAAGTTCATAATACTCTGACTAAAATCTATTATCTTGTAACAAAGAATGAAGTGATTTTGGGCATATCGTATACGATTAAACCACTCCTAACTCAGTGCTCAATATTTTACACAGAAGATCACCCTTACTTAATATCAATTAGTGCCTTAGAAAAACACAGACTAAATGATGGTTCCTGTTCAGACCAATTTGCATTAGGACAGACAAAATAAAGAAAAATACATCTATGCAGACATTCATCATCAGGTAACAAGCAGAAAACTTTCTTTAAAGCTGTTTTAAAAACAGAACTGAGAAGAAAAAAGTTTTTGATGGGTAAAAGGAAGTATAGGATAGATAAGAAATAAGACAGGCAAAAAACCGAAACCAAGAATAAACAGCAGCAAAAAAAGAAAGAGGAAAAGTACGAACTAGCAACCAAATCCCAAAAGTTTTAAGGCGGAGTATGCATCTGAAAAGGCTGAAGATGATGTAAAGTGGTTGAATTGATGGGAGTTAGTAACTGTGTTCTCAACTTCACTCAGAAAGTAGAGATGAAAATAAAAAAAGAGAGCAAGTACAAAAAAATAGCTTAAGATGATAAGTATTATTAGTCATAATGAAAACCAGTACTTCTACTTCAAAGAAACCATCTATGCTTTCTGTCAGTCTCTAGAGTCACCTACTAAACAGCAACACAAACCACTAGTGTGTTTTAGAAGCACCATACATAAAACTAGGTTTTCATCACATTTCTTCTTAAACACAAACAAACAAGCAAAAATCCAAACCCAACCCTGAAACACCAAAATTAACACACAACAGGTTTTATTCACATCTGGATGACAGTTTCAGCATAGGAGAGTTCAAGTGAAAGTTGATACGTCAACATCCTACCACTTCAAAGAAAAAGAAAACCATTTCCAAACTGTAAAGAAAACCTATAACAGGAAAACATCAAATTGCACGTTTAAAAACACATACTGCATTGGAATGGCAATTATAAAGTGCATTACTTTTACTCATCACATTACTAGAAACTTATGGTTACAGGAATATGTCAGTAAATTTTTATATTTACGTTAGTAATATTTTGTTTTCAATTTTAGCACCTCGAATATTTTGCTAAAACTAACAACTGACACATCAAAAATAAGCTACTTACCAGCAATTCTTGTTCTTAAAATACATTAGTTACTATAACAGTTCCCCATTCCTGTGTCCATTCTTAGTGTGTAGCATTGAGTGAGGGATGTTCAGAGCTCAAAGTTGGGAACCTTTCAAGCATCTCACCAGTAGGTGGCACATTTACCCACTATAGAAGCATAACAGCCTATAACTGCCCCAACTGTCAGTACATTTTAATACAAGACAAAAAAAGAAAAATACCCTCTAAATCTAGAGGGCTGTCAATGATTATTATGACTACTGTGTTATGAGAAAGAGCACTAAAACTGCATAACCTCCTTTTCCCAGAAGGTAAACATTGTGACTGAATCCCTGCCTTACAAACTTCAAGATGCAAAGATATCTAATTAAATGATAACAACTAAAATCTTAAAAATTAAGCTTAGACTGGTTCCTATATACATTCTATTCATATTGTCATCAATAGCCAACAGCCTCAATTAATTCTGAGGTAAGCCATGTTTACATTCTACAGACAGATAAATGGCTCATACAGCAAACAAATTCAGCAGCTAATTATAATTTTGAAATTTTCATTCAATTAGCTATACAAATAAAATCCTATTTTGTATTTGTTTTCCACTATGTTTATTTTTTTAGAATAAATCTGAAAACATCAAGCTCTGGAATGGTCCTGAATTTCTCGCTGAACTCCAGCAGATATTAACAGGTTGGGATACTCTCTCCACCCTAGTCCACTATCTGACGCTGCAATCGTATTAGCTGAGCATTTCTGCTAAAATGATTAGTAGTATTAGTTAGCAGCGCCACCATATTAAAAATATCATTACATTATTATATTAATAGCTGAAGTTTCTACTACAGTTGCTGCTGGAAATTGAGAACTTGAGAAGACCATGTTTAATCAGTTTATATACAAGTTTAACCAAAAGGTTATCTGCACAAGCGGAATAGCTACAAGTTTGCTTTCAAATCCTGCGTCAGAGCCTGAAATCAAATTCTGTGGTGGTCCACTGTGGCAAAATTGTGAATAAATTGGGACCTGACCAAGGTAACAAATTCAAAAGAATAAAACTAGGGAGTTGTGCCTCAACATACTGCCTGACCTTCTGCACACCCCTCAAAAAAGCCCCATCAATCTAAAAAGAACTTCTTCAGAATTTAAAGCAAGTTTAAAAAACTTGGCAGGGAAGTTACGGGAAATTTATCCAGAAACAGAAATGAAAAGCTTTCAGCAAACAGCGATAAATAACCAAAAAACAGCTGAAATGAGCTCCTCACCTGTTAGCAGATAAGGGGACAGGCAGTTGACGCAGTTAGTTACTAGCCATTATGTCTCATCAGTGAGTAGTTGCACATCAATTGCTGGTGAGGTGGTTCACCGGCCCCGAACATTCCACATCCAGTCACACACATAAGGCATGGATCGGGAGAGTGGGAAAAACTAGAAATTACAACACTTACCTTTGAAGAATACACAGTACTTTTTCTATGAATTTTCTTAAAGAATATATGATAATAATGTATGTGTAACTGCATGATGGGTGAAAATTGATCCAAAAGAGTCAAATTCAAAATATTTGAAGTAAACATATGCAAAATATTTAACTTAGGAGTCAATAAGTATTCATTTTTTTTTCAAACACATTTTCTTCACCTGATTATTAAACATTATTAAGTTCCCCTACATTGGCAGCTTCGTACACCTTTAAGGTCATGCTATTTTTCTTCTTTATGTTGCATAAAGAGGCCTGAATGAAAACTAAGTTTTAACCTTTCAAATACCAGAGATGTTCATTATTCTTATTTTTGGCAAATTTGCAAGTTTACAATAAGCATTTTATTAAAATGCACACTTAAAGTAAACACTCTACAATGAAATAGACTGTCCCTCTTACCACTGAATGCTGATTCAGCTACATTGAAAATGACACTGCAAGAAGGTACGTAGTAAAAATTATATACCAAAACACTGGCTACACATCATCTACCACTGAGATTAACAGTGATAGTTCTGGGTGCCCACCTATCCACTGGTGCTTATGAACCACTTGTGCTACCATTGACTTTTCTTGTTTGACTCTTCTAGAAAAGATCTGAGCAAGGAGGGTTTTTTAAGTGTCTGATTACAAAGTCTTATCTTTCTTATTTTTTGGGGAAGCTCATGGTTAAGATTCCCAAAAATCAGCCTCACCAACCACTAGAATTGTTTGACTGTCATTAGATCACTCACCTGGTGTGATCTCTGAAGAGCAGAAATGACAATGATCCCTAGTGGATCCCAGATCCCTAAACCTGGGCCATGCCAAACTGGCATAAATGAGAGTTACGCTAGTTGATTTCAGGAGATCACCTTTGTGCCTGACCACCCCAGCAACGTGAGAAGCACAAAGATTGTACTTTAGTATGCTGAGCATATTGCTGTTTCATCATAACTGGAGATTTGCTGTGATATCATTTCACTACTACTATAGTTGCTAATAAGTACAGAGAACACCTAGATCCTCTTATATAGGAACACAAATAAAAGAAAATTGATCTCAACATTTCAGGCCAGTTTTATACATCATAAAGCAATAAATGAAAAGCCATTTTTCAAGAACACCAAAAGCCATTTTTTTCCAGAACACCAAAAGCCATTTTTCCTTCCAAAACCTGCTGCTACTAGCTTTAAAGGGGTTTGTACATTTTTCAAACTTATTTTCAGAATTATCTTATTACAATGTGTTAAAAAAGAAATAATATAATAGTTCCATCCATTTTAATCAATACCATGCATGCTCACATAAGACATCAGTATCACTGATAATGATTACTAGTGTTTTAAAAACTACTGCATATCCAGAAATACTGCTATGAACATATTTTGATTGCATTTAATTGCTCTGCCAGATCCTCTCATGCAAAGGATTCTCTCACCTATTTATTTTTAGTAACCCAGACATATTTTTTAATCAAATATCTGACTGGGCATAATCTTAGCACACAATTTTATCATTTTTATTTTTTACTATTTAATATAACTACTCACCTTTGTGGTAGCTATACTATTTACAAAGCTGATTTGCTGAAACCCTTTTTCACTTAAAGTGAGACACACATCCCACCGTTCATTCACAACTTCATGAATAACTTTGAGTGCAACTCCAGTTTCATCCAGCTTGTCTTTTACGTAGAGATCTACATAACTGCGAAATCCATTTACCTATGAGTAATACAGATATCAATTACTATTCTTTGCATAAAATACTCAGTACACTTAAAATGTTTTAAATGAGGCTCTTACAGGTAGTTTCTTCCCATTCAACATGACTTTGACTCCTTTGCATGACCCAGCCAAATCATATGCTCTTCTTGTCATGAGGGCCACAATATCCTTGTCAAGTTTTTCCATTTTAAATTTAGATAGATCTGGCTGGAATGTAATGCATGTGTAGTCATCACCATCGAAATGCTTAATCTTGGGCTCAGAAGTCTTCATCATGTTGTTCATCCAAGTCTTTAGAAACAAAACATTTTAGATGTTAGTTTACAGTACATGTTATCATCCTCCTTTGTTCTATTTTCCCTTTATGCTCAGATTGCAACAGCTACACAAAAAAAAGCTCAGGGGCTTCTTTCAGAAGTTTCCCTTGGTAAAATGCTATGCATAAAATTAATTGCTTCACCAAGATTTGCAAAGCATCAGTGACAGAAGATTTCTGTAAATATGCAGGTATATTTACATTGATGGACATGATTCTAATGCAAATAGAGCCCACCACAGAACTGCCTAAAATAGATACAGGCGAGCTGGCTACACAGGCCTTATTGCCCATCAGTTTAACACTTTCAGTCTACCACATTGCAGAGACTCAAATCGTCTGAGACAGCATCTTAGTGTCTGTGAAGTATACCAAAGCATGCTTCTTGACAAAGCACATTGCTCAGACTTGACTCAGGAGTCTCAGTATTGTTCCCTAGTTAAGAACACAGGTGCATTTATAAGACTAAGTAGAATGCCAACTCACAGCTTATACCAAAGTTCAGTTGTATGAAATTATCACAATTTTTTAAAATACTAGAAAACATAGGATTTTATGTAGCATGCCATTTTCAAAAAGTTCTGCCTTTTAGCAGTCAGCAGAAAATATTACATTTTTAAAGAGACAGGTAAAACCATTGAAATGTATTGTTTATATAGTGACATGACAGCATGATCAGAAATTAAACAGAAAAAAAGAAAGAAGCCACCAACTGGGAAAGACTCCAAAGACAAGGAACTTTGGTATCTGATACTCTAACAATGTTCTTCAAACTTCTGAAAAGGTGACCATCTCAAAGCTGTATACAGTAGATCCTTGGTCTGTGTGCTAACAATGATAATTGTGAGCAATGGGTACAAATGGGGAGGGAAGGGAGTTTGCACCGAAGTCCAGCTAGGCTAATGAAATTTGTGACATAAACACTGAACAATCTTTTTCTTAATACTATTAAAAATTTTCTAGATAATTGCACAGATAAGTATAAAGATTTTTTGACAAATTATATAACAGCAATTACAAAATGTTTCCATTAAATATGTTTCTTTTCACATGTACATGAATGTACTTTAGTTTTAACAGAATAAATTTGCTTTTCATTTTCAGTCACTTAACACTCCCAAGATAAATATTACCTAACTAAAAGCCAAATTCTAATACACAGAAATACCAATTTTACTGACTGAACTACCTAGCCTGCAAACTCTGCACATGCATTTGAATGTTAAATGATTAATTTCACGAAATACGGAAAACATGTTAAATTTTAAATTTATAATTACAGCAAAGGAAAAAAGTTGAGGTCATTTCTATACCTGCTTAAAGCTATGTTTGTATTCCTTGCAAGCAGTTTCAACTGTAAACTTTGTACTAAATATGTTACAAAGTTTTGCACCATAGCCATTGCGTCCACCTGAAAAAACAACATAGAGGAAGATTTTAACAGCAGAACCATATTTATGATATTCAGAGAATGTGTCAATGAAGTAAAATGTTCCTATATAAGAAAAAAGTTGGGCCACATGATAGGAACAACATGATGTTCCTATCAAAGGAAGCCAGAGATGGAGTATCACACTACCTCCAAGCTCGTGCAACTGCTTCTGCCTCCAAAATGAGCAATTCACACCCCCCCCCAAGGCCAGAAATGCAAGTGACCTCAACACCCTGATTAGCTGAAAACTAGGTCATGATCAGATCCAAATCACTCTGCAACCACACATCATAATATGGCCAAAATACATGAGGTAGGATAAAACAGAAATAACTTTCATTCATGATCTAAATTAGAGTTACTTCACATTTAGGATAACAAATCATACCCTAATTTATTAAATTTATTTTTCCCTTCTTTTCAAGAGCACAAATGTTAAAACACTTGTGTATGTTATAATTAGAATATTAAGATACGTTGTTTGTTACTGAACAAGTACTGACATTAAAGATGCAAATGTAAAGTTCTCTGTAAACATTGACATTAAAAAAGAAAAAGTAAGATTTTTTTTTTCTTTAAGTCATTTTACTCTAAGAGAGCTATAGTAATGGTGACTAAGCGATCATCTCTTACACAACAGAACAGAAAAAGTAAGAAGCGAAAGCATACTCAAAAGCAAACAGTGGCTTGACTGAACAAAACAGAGCATGTTAAATAGTCTTGCCTGTAACTTTTTTCTCATCATCATCGTAGTTGCTGGATGTTAGCAGCTGCCCAAAGATTAAAGCAGGTACATATACTTTTTCTACTTTGTGTTCCACAACTGGTATACCCTTTCCATTATTCCATATGCTGATAATGTTTGATTCCCTGTAAAACAGTGAAGACATTAAGTCAATTAACGTAAACTTGAAAACAGACTCCTGCATACCTTTTACCTGTTTAAATAACCACATAAAATACAATAAAAAACCATATTCTTGCCACATTTATTCACAGCTCTCTCAGTTTTAATTACAAAAAACATGCCTTTGTGCTTACTAGATGTCTTAGAAGAAGGAACATAACTGCCCATACATGACAGTACTTCATATTATAAAAATCACCCCCAATAGTCTGTTGAAGAGCTTTCACCGTCAACATGATCTGCAACAGAATCCTGAAGTTTAGTGACAGAATTATACCTAAAATATGTATGTAGCTTTTTAGGTTTAATTGAAGTCAACCCAGACACGATCAAGTTATCATCTGTTTAAAACTATTATTTCCCAGTTATGATAAACATCATAATTTATGTTATGCATCAATGCAAAAATCCATCAACACCTGGCATTGTTAATGCTGGCAGTTAATACAGAATTTCATTTCAGACTATTAGAGAGTTCAAAATCAGGGCAGGTCAGGCAGATTGGTACTACCATTTCCTTCCCACTCCACGATAAAAACAATTTGTTCTAGAGAAACTGATAATACACTGAAAACCTGCAGAAAAATTATTTCTCAGTATATTTAGCCTAACAAGTGTGACAATTAGGTTTCTGAAATATCTATTGTTCAGTTAAACATCATGAAAAGGTACCACTAAAGGATCTCAACATCTATTTAACAATGGTTTCTTATTAGGAAATATCTCTTTATGTATTCAATTTTGAAAAACAGTGGTAATGACGTACTGGCAATCTGCAGTTTCAGTGTGATTCAGCTGACTAATTCAAACATAACCTTGTCCTAATACTAAAGGAGTTAACATAGAAGTTCAAGAGGTGGAAAATTATGTTACAAAACCTCAAGGCTGTTATTTATGATTTATAAGTAACCTGGCTGGTCATAGTTACATATAGTGACAAACTTTCATAGAATCATGAATTCTATAATCTTCTGGCTTCAAGTTTCATTCAATCAAACATTAATAAATTACTTAGGAAAGCAAATTATTATCAATTCAGTATGGTTGTACTTACTGTTGACCACTTTTAATTCACCTTTTAATCTTAAAACATGAAGCTGATGGAAATAATCCCAAAAATATTATTTTGCTTTTAAAAAAATCCAGTTTAATTACTAAAATAATTCGTACAAATATGAACTACAATAGCACTGGCAGGGAAAGTAGATGAAAACATAAGTTTTACTTACGGATCAATGGATATTTTAATACAAGTCATATTCTTGTCTCTCTGCTTATTATCAGCAGCATTTACTATGAAACAAAGTAACACAAATTAACACTAATTAATTACTTGGTCTGTAAAACTGATTATATACATATTCCACCACAAGTTACAATGGTCCAGGCATTTCTTAATCTGGTATGTTTTTGTATATTCTGTATCTTATTACTGAAGACTATAAATATGACCAAGAATCTGCAAAAAGATATTTTCAACCTTCTTATAATTACTGACTCTGTTTCTAGCAGTTAGACTATCTTAGAAACAAACATAGAAGAGTATTTTCTGAGTCTGTTGTCATCACTGTTCTTAACATACTGAACACCTCATTCTTCTTTTGCTGCATTTGTTTGGATATTTCTTACACTATGTATGTTAAAAACCATAGGCAATTATATACATCACCAGATCACTTTACACATCCTTTCGCCACTGAAACCCAATGCTGAAAAAGTCACATCCATTAAGGAGTGCTTTGATTGCAGCAGAAGTTGTCTCTGAAGAGCCTATGAGACTTTTAACTGTTAGTTTACACAGTTTAGGATCAGAAGAAGGATAACTAGAAGCTAACATCTGATCAGAATTTAATGAAACTGCACTCTAATGTATATTAACTACAAACAACAGAAATCAGAAATGCAACTATGGCCATTAACCATGAAAACACATTACAACCATTTTCAGCATTTGTCTCATCACTCATTAAATAGATCAAAATAAAACCCCAAAACACCTAAAAAGCATGAAGAGAAATAAATTAAAATATCTAAATAGATTACAAAGACCACAATATAAGATCAGATATTTCAAGGTGCTTTTGCTAAAATCATTAAGTGTAGTTTCAATAAAAGTACGCACAGCTACAATGTTAAATTTTCGTAATGTTATTAGACTGACACCTAGCTCTCAAAGCACACTCTGTACAGCACTTATCAGTGCTACATAAAGAGGCAATAAGCCATACAGTACTACAATAATGATAACAATTTTTCTTTTGAATGGGACAAGATGGAAGTGACTACCTCCAGTGAAAAGCCCGTAAATTTAATCTGTGAAGCAGCACTCAAAAAAGAAGTGTCTAAAGGTTTTCATTCCTATTTTTCTCAAATTAAGTAAAAAGAAAATCAAAAACACACACAAACACAAAAACAACAACAACAAAAAAAACCACAAAACAAACAAACAAACAACCCACAACCTTCTGTTCCACCTGGCCAAGATATAGTTCATTGCCTCCAAGACAGCAATGCTGTTAAGTGTAGTTTTAGAGGTGTGGATAAGTGCTGAACCCAATGAAGGTTATGACAAAACTTCCATTCACCTCCACAGACCATCATTAAGTTTACAATCTAATCTAACTGATTCTTACGACATAACCCTCATTAAAACTGATTAGCCCAAGAATTCATGTCAATTAACCCAAAGTATCACTTCAGCACACTGTTTAGATGTTGCACATCTCTACTGCTGGCTAATCCTCAATGTGTGCCTGTTACCAAGAGACTATCATAAACTAGTAAGTCCCAATGACTTAGCCACTTAAGGGCTGAATTTTCTGAAAGTCATTTGTTTGTGCCTCAGTCACCATGCTTTTAAATAGCACTACAATACTTATTCATTTTAAAACTGCCTGAAGACTAGAATGATCTGTATAGGAATCACCACCGCCACCACTATCACTCTGTACAGAAGAAGGTAGTTCTAATGATTCATGAGATCATGATCTAAGTTAACACTGAGACAACTTTCAATTCCTTCAGAAGAATAATCTTCCTTATGCAACTTAAAACTGTGGTATTGATCAATTTTGCAGATTAAAAATCTTGTAACAATATTGATCATAAAGAATGATCTAGTTTAGACATTTAGTAACAAATATTTCCACTGTCTTACAAGTTCCCTGTTTAAACTGTTCTGTAGTGATGGAATGCACTAAAATTTTCATGCACTGCAGTTTAGTGGGACTCTAAATCTCTGATTTAAACTTAGATACAAATTACTGTGCTTTGAGAGCTCTCAGGAAACTGTGTACTCCATAATACTAAAGCAATATTAATGTTAAAAAAACTTACCAAGGATTTCATCGAAGATCTTGTACAAGCCTGGAACAAAGGTAACTTCTCTGCAATTCATTCCTACATCTTCATCATAAACCCACATTACCTACATTCAAACAAAACAAAATAAAAATATTTACTGTCTTGGTAAACCAGTCTATGATTGTATGAGATCTACTTAGTTCAGTAACTTCACTCTTCCAATGTGATTGCTGCTATCATATGAGACAACAGTAGAGCAGAAATTCGGCAAATAATACAAATGTACCCACAAAGACTTCCATAATGAAAATGCGTTATTTTCTGCTTGGTGGGAAACTCCAACAGTAAAGACACTGAAGTTTGAAGCAATTCGCAACTTCACAAAAACTGCTGAAGTACCAACAGGAGGCTTAAATTCTGTTCTCCACCAAAACAGACCAATTCATTTTGGGACCTGGAACAAATGCTACTTACAAATATGTATGCATATTTGTGTGCATATAGTCAAACACACACTTATACACACATAACTGTTTACACACATAGGTGAGTGTTTATGTTTTGACTGAACTTCAACATTTTCTGAGCATGTTTCTTCAGGTGAACCAAGGACTGCTTTAAGAAGTCTTCTCTTGACCCCTTCCGACACATGCATACATAAACATGACCACAGTTTTTAGCGTGATAATTCAGAATACTCAGAAAAGTAAAGATTTGCCTATTTTTTTAACCAGAATAGCAATTTCCTCATTCAAACAACAAAAAGTTCTAAGAGTGTAAACTTAGTGACACTTACCTGAGTTAATGGTTCCACTGATCCAATGTAAGTATCTGGACGGAGGAGGATGTGCTCAAGCTGAGTCTTTTTCTGATAAACTCTCTCAACAGACATCTTCTTTGAAGTGTCATTTTTATTAATGCTTTCTGAGTCTTCCTTTTTTGAAGCATTGATCTGATTATCAAATAATGTCTAAAACAAAGACACCAACAATCAACCTCATCTATTCAATCTGTCACTCTCAAGATATAAACAAAACCTGACAGAGATTTAAATTACAACCAAAACTTATCATGTAATTTAAATGTTACGTTTTCAGATGTATGAAGATCAAGCTATCCTTTCCACATAAAAAATTCTACAGATTATGTGACAGTTTCTTAACAAGCTCCCACACATTCAAACTGCAGTGATTTACTAAGCATGATAAATCAAAATAAGGAAACAACAGTATATTACAAAAGACACTCACTTCCTCAGTTTAAGTATTTATAACATCCATTTTGTGCTTAAGCATTTGAATTCAAAACACTGAATACTGTTTTGAATAATAACAGCAAAACTACTCTTTTACATCTTGGTTCAGACAATTGATTCAGTGGGGCTTAAGAAATACTGTAATGCCTCTCCTATGGCTATTGCTATAATTTACATTCTCTATTTAACCGAAGAAATTAAATCTGATACAATCCTAGTTTAGAAGCTTTCTGATGAAATAAGCCAAGGATTGTAAAACAGGAGAATCATATAGGCTAATATCACAATACAAACAGAATTCAAGCCTAATGTGGCTGGAGATGATGAAAAATATCCCCATTGAAAGAGCAATCATTGTTACAGAAAACTAATCCACTTTGGGGTGAGGATGCAGAGATTTGGTGCATCTTTCAGCAAGATTTTCCTGATAAACACCACCTTCTCATTGAACTAAAAACATACAAAAGGAAAAATTTAAATATCTCAGGGCAACCAAATGTAGAAAAGCCCCATTCCGAGACAGTAAGAGCATATACAAAAAGAATACATATGACATTTTACAGAATACATTCCTACTTGCAAATTGGAATTATCTTAAAAATAACAATAAAAATAACTTGAACTAACATTATTTATTTGCCTGGCTAGCAGACATAAGAAAAAAAAAGATGTCACCACCTGCCTAATACCTGAAATAGCCTCCTTCTCTTACAGGGGATTTGCCAACTTTGAAGCAGCTGTTACATGACCAGTAAAAACCATCAATGTACAAATAATGAGGACAAAACCTACTTGCCACTCAGGTAAATATTTTACTTCTATTTAGGTGTTCCTAGCTAATCTCTGTATAAAGTAAATATAGGCTGAACTCCAATTCTGGATTAACCAGTCACCACATAAATTTCTGAACCAGAAGAAAGTATCACCAGTTCTCTCTCAATCTCGCCTTTGCTGCAGCCTTGTGGTGCACTGAAAGCAAAGGGTAGGAAAGCATATAAGCACACAGGAACAATGAGCAAAGGATACTGAACTCTCCCAAACAACCTGGACAGACTCAAAAAGGCCAAACACCAACCTATAGTATACAATGAACAAGGACAATGCTCCCCGTATTATTCCAATTTGTCTTCTCCAGCTTCTACTTTGTAAGCTTCGATGCTATTTTTGTTTTCCTTTTATCTTAGCAGGCACAGGAATAAAGAATTTTGTTCTTTCACAACAAGGGAAATTAGCTCTCTCTTCCAGCTTTAGAGATCACATTTTTCTAGTTTATTTATGGAGATGCTATGAAACACGTATTTCAAGCATCTTTGAGACATGCAGACTGTGTCCACAAGCGATGACAACAGCCAATTGTTTGGCCCCGAATAAGCCTGATGAGGCCAAATGAGAATCAAGTATTCTCTACTACCTAGTCCTATAACAGACAGCATCCAAAATAACAGAGGGGGAGAAACCCAGGGGATCGCACAATCCTTTGCTGAGATTACATGCAGCAGAGTTGGAATTGCAACTCCAACTCCCACAACTTTTCATTTGGAGAACAATCACATCTCCCACCAACAGGGAAGCTGCAAAATCCCATGCATGTGCGCTAAAAGCGTTTTATTATCAAAGTTAATTTAGTTTCCACACTGTCATTTGTTTTAAACTGCAACAACCCCACCACCATCACCCTAAAAGGATTAGACATGGATCAGTTAAGCAAGCAGAAAAGAAACAAAACTTTGCAAATAGATAAATTACACTGATATATGCAAGAGGAGGAATGAGAATTGTTACTAAAGCATTGCCAATAGTTGCAACGCAAATTTTACATCATTGAGGTCGTTCTATGAATGATCCCCAGGCTTCCAATAAGCTTCACTGCATGTGTGTATAAATATATGTATTTATTTCAATATCTTTCTGACCTTACTGGCTTTACTTTACGATCATCTTTGATATTATGCCTCATAGGAGTGATCCTTAGCTCACTTACTTGTTCCATTATCCATAGCATTGGTAGCACTATTCTACTATGTTCACTTGTTCTAAAAGGACCAGTGATTAGCAGGAAAAGAAAATAACACTTCTCAAAGTAGAAGCAAGTGTTGAAAGAACGGAATTCATATAGAAAGCAAAAGAATTATAGGTGTAAAAATGACCAAAATGTTGTTCAAATGGAACTCTTCTGTTTGTTCCCAGTTCTTAGGCTTCAAGAGGTTTTTACAGTCAAAGTAGTACATGATTGGCACTTATCACATGCAAGTTTTTCAGTTGTCATGTACGTTACTACATGTACGTTGCATTCTTATGATTGTTGTGAGACAGCTCTCCAAAGTGCTTCTACTTGTAGAGTATCTGAGGACTAGGGCCTAACCATACATCAGAGGGATCTGGACAGGTTGGATCAACGGGCTGAGATCAGTTGTATGAGGTTCAACAATGCCAAGTGCCAGGTCCTGCACTTGGGTCACAACCACCCCAGGCAGTGCTACAGGCTCAGGGAAGAATGGCTGGAAAGCTGCCTGGCAGAGAGGGACCTGGGGGTATTGATTGACAGCGGCTGAACATGAGCCAGTAGTGTGCCCAGGTGGCCAAAAAGGCGAACAGCATGCTGGCTTGTGTCAGAAATAGCATGGCCAGCAGGACTGAGGAAGGGATCATCCCCCTATACTTAGCACTGGTGAGGTCCCACCTTGAATCTTCTGTTCAGTTTTGGGCCCCTCACTACAAGAAAGACATTGAGGTGCTGGAGAGAGTTCAAAGAAGGGCAAAGCAGCTGGTGAAGGGTCTAGAAAACAAGTCTTTGAGGAGCAGCTGAGGGAACTGGGGCTGCTTAGACTGGAGAAAAGGAGGCTGAGGGGAGACCTTATCACTCTCTACAATTACCTGAAAGGAGGCTGTAGTATGGAGGGTGCTGGTCTCTTCTCCCAAGTAGCAAGTGATGGGACAAGAGGAAATGGCCTCAAGTTGCACCATGTGAGGCTTAGATTGGATATGAGGAAAAAATTCTTCACAGAAAGAATTGTGAAGCACTGGAACAGGCTGCCCAGGGAAGTGGTTGAGTCACCACCCCTGAAGGTGTTGAAAAGATGTGTTGACATGGTGCTTCAGGACATAGTTTAATGGTGGACTTGACTGTGCTGGGTTAACAGCTGGACTCAATCTTAAATGACTTTTCCAACCAAAATCACAGATTCACAGAATGTTAGGGATGGGAAGGGACCTCAAAAGATCAGCTAGTCCAATCCCCCTGCCGGAGCAGGAACACCTAGATGAGGTTACAAATAATTATATGATAATGACCCAGTAAAACAGAGTAAGAAATCAAATAGTAGCCTAATACATTTAGGCTATGATTTTCTTATCTCAAATGGTTCAGCTTGTCCCACAACATGTTTGCAAAAGTCAGCAATTTATTGTGACTCAATGAGTACCTCTAGATTGTGAAAACTTACTAAACAATAGAATTATCAGCCACTGCCTTCAACACCAGGAAATGCACTTCTGTTTTCCAGTGAAAGTCTTACTGACAACTTGGAGGAGCTTATAATTTCCAACTTATCAGTAAGAAATGTATGGAGTATCAAAACTATTTGAGATGCCCCTGCCAGATTGCTGTCATGTTGGCAGAAAAGAGAGGTCACACCTAGACAAACTTTGCTGCCTAAAATGAGTTGTACAGAAACATCACTTCTTGGGGAACAGTGAGCTTGCTTTAACTCAGCAGTAGTAAGTATCTTCCTATTATCTTTTATAACACACTAATTAGAACATGACTATGTATGATTTAAGATGGGGGGGTGGGAAGAAAAAAACACACACAAAGGATCAGCATAACATTCCTGGTCTAAAATGATTTTTTAAAAAAGTAGTCTTCAATAACTTAAATTCTACAGTTTTTACTAAGACATTACAAACAGCTTTCCATATATCTTTTGTATGCAAAAAATAATCATGATATAAACATTCAGAATTTATTAAACTCACACAATATTGAAACATAAGCATAAAACCAAAAGCCAGGAAGTACGGGGTACTTCAAAAAGATGGACCCAACCTCAAAGCAGTATAGTGATTGCTTTTTGAAGTACCCCATATTCAACTACATCAACTAATGTTATAATGCAGGCATGCAAGCATCAGAAGTCCGCAGAACCGCAGTTTCCCAGAACAAGCCTTTTGGGATGTGTCGTACTCTGAGAGAGAAGACTAACTCTGAATCCCTGTATGTCAGTCTTGAATGGCCATCTATAGAGCTCAAGTGAGGTTTAGAACTCATCCCACAAAAAAAAGAGAAAATCTTCATCATCAGATCCATGACGTAAATCTATGGATATAAACATCTTCCACAGTCCTGCTATTATTGTTATGTTTTCCTTAATAACTTTTTAAAAAGTGCTTTCATCTTCTGTTTCTACTACTTAAAATGCAAATAAATATAGCAGAATAGTCTTTTTTCTTTCTTTCTTTTTGAAACTGAGCAAGCACTAAACTGCAGTGCTGCTAAACTGACAATCTATTCTGTATATTTTGGAATTGTCTCAAGAATGCCTTTTGTATTTTGTCCCGTATGAAAGATCTTCATATTGTTAGAGCTCAAATAAAACTTCTCAAAACAGCACCAGCTGTTGTTTCATGAGAAAACCCCTAAAAGAATTAACCAAGTGTCACAAAGGGCTTAAGTCTCCTGCTTCACAGTAAGTCTGGGTTTTGTTTGTTAACAGGTTACCCAGTTTTCAGGGTCTGCTTTGCAATCTTAATGGTGCCAATTTTTAGGTTTTTTTATACACAGTGTTTGACTTTCCTCACATTCTTGCAACATTCAAGACTTTACAGATTCTTGATAGTCTTTCAGACTTTCTAACCATCCAGACTGATGATGAATGTACACTTCCACATATATGTAAGTCAGCAAGATGACCATCTTTAAGTAGTTTGGAGTGCTATAACCTATTGCACTGTGTATTCTTCTTTATAGACATTCAGTTACACTTCATGCTGTGACCTCAGATGTAACAAGCATCTTCAACACCCTTAATAAACACAGCATAGTGGTAACTGTATGGAAAAACATACTGGTTCTCAGTTCATAGCAGCTGCTGCTCAGTTTACTATATCAAGCTATTGTGAATGCTCTCATAACCATGTTTTATTGCAGTAACTGCTTTCTCCAGTGTGATTGCAATGATTGCAGAGTTTCTCTTGTAGTTGTTTTGCTATAATTTTTTCTAGTACTGTATGAAAGCTATAGTCATCCTTCCTTTTGTGATTTCAAAAGTCAGAACCCAAGTAGCCTTTAACAAATGACAGTTTGGTGACAAGACTTCTACTATCTACCTTCAATCCAAGAACTCACATATTTGGTTTTGGCATCTTCTTTCTCCACACTTTGCATTTTATTTTATTTTTTTTTTTTTTTACAGTCTCCTGCATTGAAATTTCTGCATGTAACAGAGCATGCATGACATCCATATTATGCCAGAGACAATTATTGCCTTCTATTGATGAAAACCAAGTCATGCCATCTTCCTTTGGATTTTGGAATCACGTTGACTCATCATACTGAGTTTGGTTACTTATGCTGCAAACAGCTGTACTTCAGCATGTTAAATTTTAATGCACATTTGATCTGGACAGTTTGGCAGCCCCAAAGAAAAGCTATGCCTATATAGACAGTAAAATGTAAGGCTACAACAAAGAATGTAGGTTTTAGCATCAGTTTTAATGTTGCCATAACTGGAATACACATTTTCAGTTTGACTCCTTACTTAAATAAGAGTAAAGCTTCCAGTTAAAGTATCTGAATTTCACACTGTTGCAAGAACCTGAAAATCCTGAAAAATGTTAATATCTCTCCCCACTTGTACTGACTTAATCCTTTATTAGCCATTATCATCTTCTCCTCCACACGGCAAACTATCTTCAAACAACACCACCAAATCTGTTTTTCTTTAGTCTGCCCATTCTTTCTTTCCCATATTAGGTGACAAAATGGCTCATTTTCTAGATTGGCAGACAAACAAATGAACAGAGAAGAGACCTTAGCATGTGCACAAGAAGTTACCTTCACTTTGGCTTTGTCTTTTCTGCCTTAAACTCCTGAAACTACTATATGCAATGATTGTCCTCCTGAAAGGCAAATGCAGCCCTGGGACATAAGAATTTAGAAAAGCACATGTCCTACATTCCCTTAAATACAGTGTAGGATAATCACATTTAGTGGGACAAGACAGTAAATCTTGAGTGTAATTAAGCTGTAAAACCTAAGGAGGTTAATTAAGTAATGAAATCCAAGGATGCGGTAGATTTTCTACCACTTAGCAGTTTGAAACAAAACTACTTCTTCTGAGAAAGAAATGCTATACCTCAAAAATTTTATAGGTGCAATATGGTCATTAGTACATAGTTCTACAGATAACGTGCATTTGTCTGTAGTGTGGTGTTATATATTGGATCATAATTGCCTTTTCTTGCCTTAGAAAAATAGATGAACACATTGTTACCTAAATGTTTTGCAATTTTCTGGAAGAAAACCCTGGCAGATAATACCTCCCACCATGAAAACAAAACTGGAGGGAGTTTGAAAATAAACCACTCTCCTGCTGTGTTTAACAAATGGTTTGGCTCTCCTGCCAAGATGAAAACACACAAAAGTAACAGTTTCTTGTTACCACAGCAAGCTTCCATAGACCACTGCATACCATTAGTGGCGTGAACTAAATCTCTCTATCATATCCTCCGCAAAGCTGATCATAGCAAGGAGTTCCCAGTAAACTCACTCAGAGCTAGTCTCACTCTAGTGAGACTAATGTGTTTATTTTAAATTCCTAAATTTTTTATCTTCTGGTTTGGACACCTTGCTCTGGACTCTCAAAGGATCACATTGCATAGAGTTTTGTTATGATGATTCAGTTATAGAATAGCTTGAGGACAGTCAGATTTCCCCATTACAGGAAAACACAACAGTTAATTGCTGTCAAAATGGAAAAATTATTTATTCCCTTTTCCCCTGCTTCTCTGTTCCATACAGTGGGATCAAACTGACCTGACAATAAGCCAGTTCAAGGAGCAAACAGAGCCTTCTCCCCACTTTTCATCAACTAGAAGCTGTACATTCAGATCCCAATCCTATACTATTTTCTTTAAAAGCAAGTGTCTAATGTCTGATGATGTATCACAACAGTTTAACTCAATTTTACTGTTAAATTTTGAAGGGTCTGAATTTTTTTAGTTGTCTACCTACTGACAAGTTCTATTCCAATACTAAATTTACTGTTTACCCAGTATCAAGAAGTACATCTATGGATGCTTTGGTAACAAATTAAACTTTTAAGAATCTGTTTTTCCAGCTAAAATTCAGAGACAAGGAAGTAAAATAAGCTGACTCACAGAAGAAGAACTTATTCATATTAAAATTTAACACACCTTAACACACTTTTCCTACAGATTCTTAGAACTGTGATCCTTGGAACCACTGAATGAAGCAGCTTGCTCACTGAATGACCCATTTGTTTGGCCCACTGTTTCATCAGCCAACTTATACAAGCCATCCACTAGCCAAGAAACCAAAATGTTAGAGGTACCAACATCAGAACTTCAGGTTATCAGCAGCTGGCAGCACTTCTTTATAACTCTGTATTTCCCAAATCCTTGTCTTTTTTAATGCTTGACTGCATCACCAGTTTGAGTCCTGTGAAAGTATTCTAGAGTCTCAGCACAGTTACATTTCTCAATTGCAAAGATTACTTGGAAAGTAAACAAACAAAATCTTTGAAACCCACTCAGGCTCTATGTCAAATATCACATTCCTAGAACAGCACTGGGATCTTTCCAGATCCTATGGGTTCTATATCCAGTAGAACCCATATTGTACCACAAGGTATTTTAACTCTGCTGAATTATCTTCAGATTAATAAACTAACTGTAAAAAATAACTTTAAAAAATGCTTCAGGCATAAGTAAAACAACATTCAAGACATTCATGCTGCAAGAGAATATACAGAGAGCGCAACCCAAAGAGGCTAGTTTTTCAGCTCACATTAAGCAGCATAACACAGAACAGGATTCAAATTGTGATACACTGGAAGAAGTGACTGAACCCCACACATGAAGATTTTATTCTACACAACACCCAAAGCCCAGTCTTTTCTAGTCAGCTTCAGAATTACTAGTCATGTTACACTAGTGACAGAAGAGATCCCAAACATTACTTAAAGGTTACTTATCCAACTGTACTCTTCAATAGGAAGCAATTCTCCACTGTACAACAGAATCAATTTTTTGAACTCTCATGAATATAACAGCTATCAGTATACAGGGTGTTTCAAAAAGATGCTGCTTGGAAATTGTGTCCATCTTTTTGAAACACCCTGTATTAGGACTGGTATACATTTATGTTATTTGCATGTCTACCTCGCATTTGAATACCAAACACCTTGACTGTGATCCTTGAAGTTTTGGTACTTCTAACATATATGGTGCCCTAGAAAGGAACACAGTATGATTAGCAGCAACCATAAAAAGTCTGCTCCCTAGATTCTTCAACAGAAAACTAATAGCAACGTATTTACTTAACACAAGGTACCATGCAAATGGAAATCAATGAGGTTTTTTCTTTCAAAAAAAATCCCAAATATTAAACTTTACAAATTATTTATAAACTATAAATAATTATCACATTGCTTCCTCTCAAATACTACAGTTTGCTCCACAATAACATATGCTTCTGCTTTTTTATTATTAGAGATGCCTGTGCTAACACAGCCACATTCTGGCATTCTATATGTTCAAAAATATTTTCAAAATTATGCTTTTCTGCCACTTTAAAGTAAATATGAATCCTGTGCTCATTAAAAAAGTACCTTGAGTTTAATTGCTCAACTCCTACTATGCCACATCTACTGTTCCTCTAGAGATTTCACAAATTTGAAATGTTTTACAAGTCTCATAAATACAATACATATCCTCATCTTATTCCTGAAGTAAACTCCATGAGAACAAGAGCACAGATTTGCTGTTCTAGGCATTTACAGGAATTCAGAAGGAGGAAAACAAACACAGCAACCAGTCAAAAAAGCCTGAGCACTGTTTCAAAGCTCCCCCTTCCTTAACCTTCATCTTCCCCCAGAAACATTTCTACAGAAGTTATTACAAAAAGCCTTTCAGGATTGCTCATTAAAAACACTGACAACCTTGAAGATCACCAAGATTCTACCTTTTAATTTGCAATTTAAGAATTGCATCTCAACAGGCAGAAGAATTCATCCCTCCATAGAAGGTACCATATCAAAGATTCAAAATAATTTCAAATATATTTTGAGATTGATTTTTAAATTGTTCAGCATTTTCTTAATATTTTTGTCACCTGACATGTTATGTTTATCACTCAACTGACAAAGAAGAAAGTCTACATGGCGTATTCTGAAAGATTTAACTAGTATCAGGAAGGGCAGGTTAACATGATACAACTTCAGATTTCCTTTCTCTCAAGCATCTGGACCACCTCCCTGCCCCTCCACCAGGAAACCCAGGTAAGGAACTCCCCCCTCAGCTGATTCCAGATGTGCTTATACAGTCTCTTATTTGCGCATCCATGAAAAATCCTCTCCCAGGACTGCCTAATAAAAAAAGAGAGTAACTGCCTGACTTCTTCAATTGCTCTCCTCCAAGCATCTTGCTTCCATTTTACTCCAAGATTGTGACATAATATTTCAGTTTTCACAACAATACTGCAATACAACAGTGGTGCAAAAGACTTTAAGTTAGGATCATTCAATAGTATACAACAAAAAACATTAGCTCAGCCAACACACAGCTCTGTGTTCACGCATGGTGCCAATAGTCTGAATGACTGCGTGCACTAGAACTCTATAACAGCTGCTCTAAGACAGTGCCGTTGTTCCCCAGACACCTTGTCATTCTTTTATCTTTATATCATGGTACACAACTACCAAGGGAATAAACACAAGACTGAAATGTTCATACACTACTACACTGCCTTCCCTAAAATTCAAAACATCCCAGAGCTACCAGAGATTGGACAGTTGCTTTCCAATATCTCCAGTGAAGCTCATAATACCAATTTCTCACAGGTAAAGACGCTCTGCTTAGGGGATGACGCCAGAATTCTAACTACTCTTATAGAAACATCACATATCAAGTTATCTGGTTGCAAGAGTTTTCCCCTCCCCCCCTACTTTATCTCAGCTTTTTTGATTTATAAGAACACAGGTTTTCCAAGTTATCTTATAGCTCCTGTGATTTTTTTCATTATGAGAAAATATTGTTCCTTGCTCTCTCCTTGAAGATTTCATCATAGAGCAAGAAAACTGGTATGTTAATTTTTGGCACCTCACCAAGGCAGACATTTGTCCAGTTTTTCATACACCTGTTCTTCTCGCAACTGTCCAGCATCTTAAAGAAGGAACAGGAAGCTTCAGTCTAACCAGGCCTACTCATTCACTACAAAAAGAGTAAAATAAATCAGTACCTCTTCAAAACACACAGCTTCCATTAAAGGAGGACTGCTTAACATCTCAGTTGCAATTCTACCTCACAAATGAAGAAAACGCACATAGCAGATTAAGCAATTTAACCCTCTTTTAAGCTTTTTTTTTTCCTTTAAGGTAGCTTTAAAAATTATGTCCAACAAAGGAAAATATAGATATGTTTAGATCTGAACCTTTCAAACATGTTCTAACTCAAGCAGCCTTTACACTAACTTTGCTAATGTCCTTTTTTTCTTACTTTCAGGAAAAAACAGCATTGCTTAGATGTGTACAGCGTAACAAATACATAGACTTACCATTTTAAGAAAATAAAAGTACTTTAATTTACTTTCAGTGGCAAACTGTATTTATATGTAAATTTGAATTGCATTAAGATGCAGACACCATTTTAAAATAGCTTTATTAAATGGAACTAGATAGCTGATATCATAGAAAAGGTTTAACAATACGCACTTCAAAACATAAAAGGACTGAGTTCATAAGAGTAAAAGCATTTGCAATCATGCTGAAGTTTTAAAACTAGCAGATCTGATCTTTACTTATCCAGGAGGGGACGTATCTTTACCTGCTTTTCACATCCATCTTTTGAGTTCTCATTACTGAACTACTTGAGAAAAATGGCAAGGAAACATTTTTTTAAACAAAAATTACTAAGAGCTGGTCTGTCACTTTTCTCCTATGTTTATAAAAAACCCAAACTTTTAGTATGTTTAATCTTGACACCTTCATTAGTTGCTGGAACTTGAATTATATTTTAAATTTTAGTATTTATTTTCAAAGTTGTGTAATAACATTTTACATGCCTTGACTTAATTCACTTTAAATTAGAAATATTAGCATTAAAATACACTCTTCCAAAATAGGTGGGTTTCACTACATGTACTTGAGAGGACACCATCAGATCTGCAGGCGCGTAATTTTTAAAACAGGATTCTTCAGACAGTTATCCATATTTAGGACTACATATTTTCACTTAATCTGCTTTTGAAAACTTTCAAACCACCTACACAGTGCAGAATATTTTCTTTGTGGGTGACTTGCAAGAATTTCACTATTTTAAATGAGGAAAATTATATTTTCTGTACCAGTTTTCACTTCCAGGTTCTTTCTGTATAATCTACAATATATACATAAAACCCACTCCCAAGGATGGAATAATTCATATCCATCAGCTATGAATCACACGTGCTGCTTTTAATTAATTGAAATATAAACATGCATTGAAGACTGCTTTTGCATTGAAGATGCTCAAGACAGTTGACACGTGAGGTGAAAATCTACTTCTGAAAAATAAAGTCCACAAAAATAAAATATTGGATTCAAACCTTTTTTTTTTCCCAAAAAACTTGAACTGCCTAACTTAAACTACTCATATTTTTTTTTTTTTTTTAGTTGGAAAGGTTACTTAATCTATCCAAATAAAGTAATTCCTTATTTACCCATTATTACAGCACAGGTAGCTTAGATATTAAACAGACACAAATCTAGACAGACAGAACTTTAACAGAAGACACGTGCTTGAATGTACACCTTCCTCACTAAACACCTAAAATAATCCCCCGTGCATTTTCTCAAATCAATCCCTCCCCCAAAATATATATTCCTTTCTAGAGTACATTACAATTTAGTTCCCCACTTCTACACATTCAGCATTCTTTCTCCTACACTAGAAGAAGTTTTCCTTCCAGCTCAGAATACACAGGGTGAAGATGTATGTTATCTAGCTGCAAGACTGGCTCAGTTACAAAGGGGTAGCCCTGATCTTGTTCCATCACCAAGCCTCTATCTGATATAATTTCTATCACTTCTTTGATGCTGCATTATTTAGTGCTTTAACAAGAAGATCAGACCACTAAGAAGATGACAAAAGTATTTCAGTGGATGGTGGCATGGAGGAAAGAGGATAAGAGGTAACAACTTTATTTTGGCAGGCAAGGTGTAACGTATAACAAATCTCTATCCAGAACTATTGTGTCTGACTCGCCAGATTGAGCCACAAACATAACTCTAGGGCTAGAATATTCAAGAGAGTCATCACATCTCCTTGCCACACTGCTTTCTTCAGGGCACCAGAATCAGAAATTCAACCAGAGCAGGAGGGAAGGCTGCTTCCCCTTCACTGTTGATATACTAGATACCTCCAACGACTACAAAGTGTTCAATGAGTAAATAGTAACATACTGGGGCACCTACTTCAGGTCTGACCTACCTTCCTTCCACTGTATAACTGTATTAAAACAAACAAACAAAAAAAACCCCACAACAACAACAAAACCCACAAACCACAAACAACCACACAAACAAAAAACACCACAGGAGGGGCAGGAGGGCACATTGGGCACAAAGCCCCCAGTTCTCTTGGTCAACATAACAGCAAAAGACAGATGCTTATAAAAAGCAAGAAAGAAGCACTGAAACAAGACTTGGTAACAACATAAGACTTCCCCACTGCCCCCGAAAACACCACAATATAGCAGAGGAAAGATAAGACCGTAACTAACAGTATATGTAACAACTGTTACCTGTATGACAACTGTGTTCTAGGCCTAGCTTCAGTTTGCAAAGAAACAGAAGGCTTGATCCAGATAAAGAAATGGAAAAAACAGAAAGCTAAAACTGAGCTTTGACATGGGTCTAAAAAGGCAGCTAAAGAGGTCTAGAGGATTCAGGACTAGGAACTTCAGCCATCTGCTGCTGTTTTTGAAACTAATAAAGTGGCAATAAACAGTAATAAAAAGAATAAAGAAGACCTATTCACACTTGGTTCACCTCTAGGTCAGCATGCTTATTTTTCAAAAGTGACGATCTGATTAGGATTTGGTCTACTACTAGTCATATTTGCTTAACTGTTTGTACTTCCGACAGGCAGAATCCTGCCAGCTTAGAAGAATAGACTCAGGACAGACAGTAACATCCTACAATTCTTGGGGACCCTGTCATATCCCCACACTCTTCCTCCAAGCGCAGTACTGCCGAAGAAGGTAACTCCTGTCTTGCTCCTGCTCAAAAGCCCCTGCTCCCAAACCAAAGTAATGGATGAAGCTCAGTGTATATCCAGCAACAGTGGGCACATCCCTCATGCAGGAGGGACCCTGTTCAGACTTCTGAGGCAAAAAACTTACCTATAAAGTTAAAAAGCACTTAGTGCTTTTTATGGTATATCACTGAAAACTACCAGATATTATTCAAAGGACAGACTTGGTTTAATCCTCTTGAAACAAATTACTAAAAGCCAAGTCAAACTGAAAGTTATCCCCTTATTACACCTAAGAGTATTTATTTTCAAATGAAATTATGAAAGAAACACAAGGTCCCTGTAAGAGAAGGGTTAAGGGGGCTTTATTTGTTGAGTTATTTGTTGAGTTGTTTCATTTTGTTTTCTTTTGAGTCTGCTGTCCTATCTTCTCTATTATATACATATTCTTTTTGTTTTAAACAAAATGAAAACATTAAGTTAAAAGCTATTTTAAAGCTAAAGTTTCAAACTGCTGAGAAGTGCTAACAGCTGAATTCAGATTTGAAAGGTTGCTATCTTTTCATTTAGCAATATACCAATATATTTATTCAAAGCAAGTATGAATCAGTATAAACCAAATATATACATTATTTCCATCTATGAATAATATACATTATTTCCATTCTACTCCATAGAAGAAACACACTGTTTTGTTTTGTTTTTAAAGAAAACTTACATTAACACTCAACATCTATTCACTTTAAGCTAGCGTTTCCTAGAACTGAAACCTATCCCTTTCACAAAGGGCAGGAAAATGAAAGTGGTGTTCAAAGGCTTAAATTATTATCAGGTGCCTCAGCTTTCATTTATAAGGCTTGTGTAGCTCTTAGGGTCAAGGAGAAAGCCTTGAAAACATAGACAGAAGTAACTGATGATGTATGGCTTGTTTGAAACACTCTTCAATAGATTTGTGTGCATTACTGTTATATCAGCACCACCACACTTCATAGTGTTACTTGCTAAGACTTCACTTTCACTATACAAGGAATAATTATTAAAAAAAAAAACAAACTATTACTGTGCTATTATGACAGTTCATTTTCTGTAGTCCCTCGTTAGACCCTAACTCCTTTTTTCGTTCAAAGTAAGTTTTTCTAGGATTAGAAAACGCCATTATGTTTCACCAATGAAAACTCCTCTAGATACAAATTCATGCTTTTGTAACTAACTCTTAATACAACTTAACACTTTTGTGGGTAACCCTTGGAAATCATCCACCAAAAGTAATTAATATCAATCTGTTGGTCAAAAATCTACCTTCCACCAGCTACTACAGTGGGGAGCTGCAAGAAATCAGCAACCACATACAAAAAAGTGCTCCTCAAAAAAATAAATAGTAGAGGTTATCTTGGTTTATTTTCAGTTAAATAACACTAAATTATTTTCCCAATAAACATTTTCAATTGATATAGTCTCATGTGTTCCCATCACTGGTAATTATGCCTACTTACCAGCTGCTAACCATTGCTAGTTACATCTCTTCAAGTTCTGTTAGAGGTAGCTGAAAATACAGATGACTTGCTGTTTGTGTTAAAAGTAGGTATCACCTGGTGCTCATGTGATGTTCTCACTATGAAATTCACTTCAAGATATATTCTCTACTGCATGAAGTACCCTTTTTGATAACGGCATGTTATGCTGTTAGTTGAACTGATGAACAAGCATGCTTTTTACATCACAACCAAAGCTAAAATTTACATACAAGAGCGAGCACCAGGTTACATAGATAGGATTTACTAGTTTGAAGCATAATTTAACATGCCACTAAGTTTTAAATGTTTGCTTATCTTTGAAACTTTACTTACTTCTGTTATTCTTCACTTGTTTAAATCATGGTCTTAAAAATGAACCACTAACAATACAAAATGCATTACTCAGAAAGTAAGCATCCTAATAGTTTCAACACACTAATTAAAAAAAAAAAAATCAAGATAGTTACAAAACAACTTACAACCAAATAGCAAACAGTTGCATATGTAGCAGATCTATGGCAAGCAGATTAAAGCCAATGACTGAAACTATTACCGTTTCCTAGTTCTGTACCTCTCATCTTCAGTGCCAGCATATGATATCTACTCATGAACCACTGCCTGAACCAACATTTTTTTGGGTCTGGCACACTAAACCAATCACTAGTCACTGCCCCATCCATTCTGGTGCCACAACAATATTGTTCTTTTGTATGATGGTATTCTACAGCTGACATTGAACAGGTTTGGCTTTATGAATTGGCTCAGAAGTTCTACTTTCAGCATTTAAAATGCATGTGAGAGAAAGAAAAAATATCCTACTGTTTTCTGGGAAAAAAAATAAATACAGTTTTAACTAAAATCTAAGTATTTTCCTACAGCTACTCTGAGATTACAAAAACACTTTAATTTTTACTGCTTTTATAGAAAAAAAAAAAGTTTGATTACTTGCAGTTGTAGGAAAGTGTTGACTCACCATACTTTTGCCCCCATTACATTTAAGAATATGTTAAATTAAAATGCCTACTCGGTGAGTTTCACACTTCATTCTGCAGTTTTCTATACGAGCTGTAAACCTTTCAATTGCTTGGTCCAACCTAGCCTGTAAAAAATCTTATTTCTGAAGAGCTATCCAAAGACTACAGCTGATAAAGATCACATAGCATTGCAGGGAGGAAAGGAGAATAATTTTCACTTAGGTTGTTTCCATATCTAAACTGTCTAACTTCCAGTGGCACACCCAGAAACTTGCTCATTTTTATATACCTTTCCATGCTGCCAGCTTCTTAAAATGAAAAAGAGAATTACCAACACAAAATGCAGTAATTAGAGCCACAGAAATAATCCACCATCAGAACACACAGGATTTGTACACCTCAGTAATGCTATTCACATCCTTTTCCCACAGTTCAAAGATGTAGAAAGACACAACACATTTGCTACCATTCTCTTTAACAAGACTTCTGAAAAGTTCCAAACTCTGTAAAGCATACTCATCTGATTAAAGATGCATCTACCTCACCATCTATCTACCAAGACAGCCTTCTGCTTAAACATTAAAGAAGTTACCCTCTTTTGAACACTACACTGAGCAAGAGAAAGGCAGAGAAGTTACTGATTGGCTGAACCAGACCCCTTCAGGTCATCTTCGCTCCTCCTTCCCCAGGTGTTGTCAAAACCAGAGAGCATCCACTATTACTACAACCAAGGACAGCATCCCTCTGCACTGTGAGCCAAGTCCTCTCAAAAGGCTTCAAAGAGGCTCAAAATGATTCACCAGTTCAAGAGTCAATTATCACCTGTACCCTCTCAAATCTTATTACTTCTGACCAATCCATGAAAAAACAGGAAAAAAAAAACAAAAAACAAAAAAACAAAAAAACAACCTTCTTGGCCCTGTAGCAGAGTTATAACTTTTGGAAGATAACAAAGGTTAATGCCAAGATACAATAGGAAGCACACAGCTCCAGCCCTTCGATGTTTCCTAAAGCCTCCCCGTTACCCATCTCTGAAGCTTAAGAACTTCAGGTATTGTCTTCTCAGACAGCTGGGAAAGAAGTTGAGATGAACACATAGTCGCTTTGGCAGCCTGCAAAGACTTAGCAATAGCACCAAAAGGCAGTAACTGGGACTTCCAGGGAACGACAGACAGCCCACATTTCACTTTGGAGGACCATGACTTCAACACAGACCCCCCTGACACACCCACTCTCCCCCACGACTGAAGGCTCCTTCCTACCTGTTTGCTCACAGACTTTTTCCCTGCAGTCCTGAGCATCCTGACGAGCCCCCCACAGCTGCAAGCTGCCCTCCTGCTATCGCCCACCCCAAGCCCAAAGTGTCTCTCCCTCTCCGGGCACCCCGGCCCCCGACTCTACAACGCTTCCCCCTTCACGCCAGCCGTCAGTTTCTTCCTCGTTTAAAAGCCAGCCCGCGCTCTTTCTATACACACAAAAGGGAGGCAAAAATAAAAAATAACAAAAATCGAAACAAAGCCTACAAACAACAAAACACAACCCCACAACTTACCACCCAAGTCAGTCCCCCGCTGCCGCCGCCGCCGCCACCACCACCGCCGCCGCCTCCTCCTCCAGACTTTGCCATTTTCTGCCCGTTTCTCCTCAGCCGAAGCGAAGGCGCAAGGAGGCAACCGAGAGGCCCGACACCAAGGCTCGCTGTACAGCACAGCGCCCTTCGCTTCGCCCCGGCCCTTCAGGCGCCGCGCGGGCTCGGGAACCCCCGCAGCCCCTCGCCCACCCTCACACACACACGCACACACAGAGACACCCCGACACCGAGAGCTCCCCACCCCTTCGGCCCGGCTGCTAGTTCATGCTGGGGAGCGCAGACTGAAGCGAAGGAAAATGATCGAGGGCTCCCGCAGCCCCGCGAGGGAAGGCAAGCGCTCGGCGGGGAAGGGTCGAGGAAGGGAAGGATAGCCGAGGGGCCGCGCCGTCCGCACAAAAGCGTCTTTCCGCCGCCCGCGCTCAAACTCGAGGCCGGGAGGCAGCGGGCGGGCGGGCCCAGCCGGGCCTGCGGCTCTCGCTAGTTTAAAGAGACTGCCGGTCCCTTCACCTCACGGCGGCGGCAACAACAGCCGCCGCTATCGCCGCTGTAGCGTTGCCGCCTTCCCCTTCTGCTGATTTTCCTCCTCACCCTCGGGCCCTCCCCCCCACAGCCACAAAGGCCTGGAAAATAGATTAATAATAAAAATCTCCCCCTCGTCCCTTCCCCCACCTTCCCTCCCCGCGCGCGCACCCGCACGCGCGCACCCGCGCACCCGCACAGCCCCCGCCCCCCCCGCTCCCCTCACACACACACACACACACACTCACGCACGCACACACCGCCCGCTGACACCCGGAGCTGGCCCGGCCCTCCTTCCCCTCCTCCTTCCGCTCCGTCCCGGTGCCCGGTGCTGCTCTCCCGCCTCTTCCCCGCGCCCTGAACCGCTACCGCCGGGACCCCGCTCTCAGACAATAAGTGCGCTGCCCCCGTCCGGCACCCGCGTCGCGGCCGCCTCCGAGAGCAGCCGGCCCGGGCCGCCCTCCCCTCCCCCCGCGTCCTGTCCCCGAGCCGACCCGCCAATCACGCGCCGAGGGCGGGTAAGCTGCGAGGGGACACCGGCCAATCGGAGAAGCGTAAGGAGCGCGGCCGCGCTGTACGTCACTGCGGGTGGCAACAGGGAGGCAGCCGTGCCGCCGCGCGGGGGCGCTGCCGCGCGCCGCGGGGGAGGGGCGGTGCGAGGGAAGGCGTAACGGTTGGGGCGGGGCGGCGGTGAGAGGAACAACCGATACGCCCCGGGCCGCCCTGCCCACCCCGCGCCCCCGGGGAAGGACACGACGCGCTTTCCCGCGAGGAACGCGCCTTCGCAGGGACACGCTGTGGGAGGCGAGCGCTGAGGGTCGGCAAGGCACGGCTGCCGCCTTTCTCGGGGCTGTCAGGTGGATGCTGCGGTACGCGGCCGGAGAAGAGGTGATGCTGTAGGTAGGACAGGCCTTTGGGGGGCACGGGGGTCGGCTGCCCCCTTTCCGCCAGCTCCATAACCGCTCCCTGCGCTGCGCCCTGCGGCGGTTTGGACAGGATTAAAGTCCCGGTTCTCCAGGCGGGAGAGTGTTTATAAACCACTGCCCTCTTCTGGGCCGTGGTGCTCGGCCCGAGGAGTTCCTGATCTCACAGAACTTTATTCTGCTGCCGTTAGGAATGCTTTGAAGCATCACCGTGTTGAGTCTTCTTTTGATCAGTCGTACGTTGTCTTATAACAAAGCACTTGTCACATAACAAAGCACTCTCTTCTGTACACATTACACAACCCTGTTCTAAAATACTTGCTGTTTTGAAAAAAAAAAAATTCTGTGGCGTAGCTTGGCATCTACATGGTGTGCATATGAAACCTAAAAATTAATGTTATTTTGGGTATAAGCATGAAAAATATTTACAGTTAAAGATACTTCCAACCAAAAATAGAATATACATGACTATAAATATTACAGTCACAGATTTTTGACAAGCTTAACAAAAATGTTTCATGACATGCAGTTTCTCAATTAGTAATTTTCATTTTGCTCTGTGAAACGCGAAAGACCTACCTAGTCCAGCCTGTTCCACTCCTTAAATTATTCCCAGTGTAAAGTCACAAAAGGAGGGATTAGTAGGAGCACTGCATTGGAGGTGGTAGACAAATTGGTATCTGAAGAGAATAATTTCTACTGAATAGTAATAATTTAAAGGTTTTTCCTTTTGCAAAATGCTTTCCCTAACAAGTAAAGAGATTGGAAATGGAGCAGCAGCTTTTGAGGAGTCAGTTGTAACGTTCAATTATCCCTCAAGGGAAGGATCAGAAGAATTTCTAATAAATATTGCTTATTTAGCATAATTTTACTCTGCCAGTTTCTAAGGAACCTATTAAACTAATATCTAAGTGCTGCACAGGGATTATGGAAAATAATGGCATCTGCCTAGAAGGGACAGTAAGTTATCTGTTCCAGCCCAGTTTTATTGCAGCTACCATGTACCTCTGAGCTGTAGGCTGTTTTTTCTTCTACTTTGGCAAGATAAGAAAGAGCGTTTCTTGCAGAGCAAGAAGAGGGTAACACTTGCAGGGCTCTGCCTAGTGCTTCAGAGTTTTGGGCTTGCTGATTAGAATGTTTTTGGTTGTTTCAGGTTTTTCGGGTTTTGTTGTTGCTGTTTTGTTTGGGGGTTTTTGTCTGTTTGTTTGGTTTAGTTGTTTGTTTTTCAGCTTCCAATTTTGTATGAAGGACCTGGAAAATTAATCGTGTATAGTGAACCAGGGCTGCTACAATGAATATCAGGAGAACCTGAGAAAACAGCATGAGTGCATCTGTTCAAAGCTTTTTGCATTGGTAAAGGACCATTAATGAGTAGAGCAGAAGGAGAACAAGTCACAAACATTCCTGTACTACATTCTTGATAGCTCCAGCTGTTTAGTAAACAGGCTGTTCTTAGTGTGGGAAGTATGCCTTTGCACTCATTTATCCTCAGCCAAGTAGGAGATAGCGATCTAGCTTGCAGACGGCCAATTCTACACACATTAGAGAAAGACAGAGGGAGTTTCTTCTTGGCAGTTGCTGATCTTTGCATGTGCATGGTCAGACATGTTCAGCCTTTGTGTCATGCTGCAGTAAATATAGGAGGAAAGGCTGACATTCCTCTAAGTGTTTTCTTTAGTCTTCTTTGAAATTATTTAGTCCAAGTTGCTTTTAATTTAATTCTCATCATATACTGTGCTACCTGCATGGCGTGTTATTGGCTTACTGTTTATATTGGTTTTATCCTTAATATGTGTATGTTGAACGGTTGCATTCTTTGCCATGTAGGATTGTGTGACAAAGTTCTTATGAGACTACAGGCAGCTGCCTCCATGGAGGTTGGAGGTGAAGAAGTGAAACAAGACTGCTAATTATGTTTCAAGTGATTCCTTCTAAAACAAACATGGAATTAAATTTAAGCATGAATCAAATTCCAGCAGCATAACATTTTGACACGAGTGGGATTTCTCTGCTGGATGCCACCTGCTCCAATCATGTACTATCAGTTTATGTCAAATACTTTACACTTACTGTGTGGCATTTTAAATTAATTATCCCCTTGAGATTATATACACAAAATTCCTATTTCAATTCATTGGAGAATTGCTTGTTCTCATAGTTGGAGGCCATAATATAAATACAAGTATCCTACGGATTTTCAAAACAATTGTCTACTTGAACTGGCTTCACTACTGGTTTCAATATTTCATTGGTTTTACTAAGCAAAATATTGTAACATTACTTTGTGTTTAATTATTTTAGCAATAAGACAGCTGTATGTATGATCTTTAAATATTTCTATACTTAGTATGTACAAACTTCTCATCTATTGTAAGTTATTTGCTGGTTCTAGTTTACTTGCTGTTTAATAAAACCTTCTCTTTCTTTGTGGCTTTCCTGGAATCAGACTTAAAAGTGCATAAAACTTGCCTTGTGAAACTATGTACATTTATCTACTCAGAACATATTCAGATACACTCACCTAAATGAGTGATCACAGCTCTCAGTTTTCTGTAAACTACACAGAAAAAAGTGCAATTTGCAATTTTGACCTAAAATATTTAAGAAACTGATGTGATACCCATTACACTATACATTCCACATTGCATATAGTTGTAATAAAGGATAAACAAACTTTATGTATTTTAATAAAGAAATATTTACATTTGTAAGATAGTAATTTTCATATTCTACCACACCTTAAAATTTCTCTATAATTCATTAATATAATTGTGAGATAACTGGTCAAATTATTGAGTTGAATTATGGTAGTACAACATGACAGTTATCGGCATACCTGTACTTCCATGATTCTGAATTAATTTCAGGCCATGGTTCCAAGGCAATCAAGAAAAGTCTACCCATTGCTGGATCATCTAATGGTATCAATTTAGCCAGGTCATGCACATCTACATCACTGTATTTCAAACAACATTGCTGAACCAGCAAGCACACAGGGTAGCAGTTTTCTGAGGGTGCACACTGTCACTGCACTGCCTGACATTCTCATCTGAACTGCGTCCAGGACTTATGCATCTGCCCGATGTGACCTGTGCATGTTTGTCAGAAGTTGTTCCTGGACTCAGACTGTTCCACAAATGATCTCTTGAAAAACACCAGGTCATTGTCAGGTTGCCATTTCCACCTTGATCCTCCAAGAATAACATGCCACTTTGTGACAGTTTGGCATAGGGGTTGGACAGGTTAAAGTCTGTTTACCCTCCAATTACTCCCCTGTAAATAACCTGTTAACTACTGTGCCACTGCCAAGGTGTGGAGGACTTTCCAGCAGGGCAGGCTGTGTGTGCTGCTGATGGGGTGTTGCTGGGGGACAAGTCTAGCAGAAGTCCCACAGTTAGCAGTGGGGACCCCAGGGTGCTGCACCTGGACTGCCCACTGCTCTCGGCTGGAACCACTGTACTGACAAGCTTTACTGCATAGGATCATTTTACCACCAGTTTTGGCTGGAATCGATGACAGCTAGGTCAAGATGTGCATTTTCATTTCCTTTCTCAAAATTGAGTTGTGTGGTTCTTGTGGTAATTCAAGAAGAGGAAAATCTCAGAGAAGACCTGAGAGAAGCAGATGGTGCAGCCTCCACTTAGAGCCACTGAGGTAGAGCATGTCATTATGATGTGGCCAGTGCATCCACATAGTTTATGCTGAGGTCAAAGGGGAAAAGAGGAGGCCAGAAGTTTTCTAATACTTGGATAACTGAAGATCTGAGGCAAAGATAACAAAAAGAGTTGAGTGAATGTCCTGCAAACATCCAACTGAAAGAGGGCTAGTGTTAGGCACATGTGAGGACATCAATGGACTATAATATATCTGAGCACAGAAAGAAGGGAAGACAAAAAGAAGGAATGACCGAAACCAAAAAACTGGGCTAACTATGAAGGATGCAGTCAGGTACAGAACAGCAGAACCACAGAAAGCCAGACAGTTTTAAGTTACCTACCCAACACATTACTGAACAACTTCTTTGAGCAAATTTGTACTGGCAGCTTGAGTTTATACTGGCTCAGTGCTTTGAATCACTAGACCATGATGTTTTTGATTTGGTACTAGACGCCCTAGAATTTAAATTACTGTTTTATAGCCCAAAGCACAGGGAATGTGCTTACTGTGTGCTTCTGACCATTACAAAGCAGTTTAGAAAAGGAAGATTATACAATAATATTGTATTTGTGAATATTATTTTTAGCTGACTTAAGTTGTTTATCTTTCCAGCAACCTGTTTACTAAAAATCCCATTTGCTCAATGCATTGTTTCAGATTACTTATGTCAGCAGACAATTCTTAGGCTTTTGAGAATAATTTTTGTAGATGTCTTTGAGAAAGTGATTACAAAAATGAGATGCGTACTTGATTTTTTTTTAAGAGAATTGTACTGCTGAACAGATAAAATGTACACAAGACTCAGCTACCTACTTAGTCTTAAATGTAAGCACTATCTGAACTTACAGTTCACTATTTCTCAGGTGGCCTGACTTGTAACAGAGCTCAGCAGCAGCAGTTCAATTTATTTCAATACGAGTAGTGCAATTCAACAGCTGGGAAGATTAGACAAGCAGTCTTTAAAAGTGATCACTGCTAGCTGCTTCTTTGTTAGGGAATAGCCTCCCTCAGCTTATTGAATTATTCGATATACTGCCTCTTACGGGACTTGTTTAGAAACTGCTTATAGGAAACTTGCTTAGCATAAGTAACTAAGTTTTCTCAGGCCGCAAGCTGTGAGCTTTTGAACTTTCTTCCTAGAAAGGCCCCAGCATCTGTTGAAGCAAGAAGATACGGGACCTTTTGACTGTCAACAGGAGCTGCATCCCTAGGGATAAGTAAAATAATGGAATGGTGCATCCAAAAGACAAAAATAAACAGAAGAATGTTTTCGTTATTGCTGAGGACTTATTTTTCTCCCCAGTTGCAGGTGCGAAATAGCAACTGATGGATAGGACCTAGAACTGACATCCAGTTTGGTCAGTAAAAGCTGAACAACTACCCATGGAGATAAGAAACAGTCTGCCTGACAAAACTGAAGAGATCCAATGAAGAACGGGAAGACCCTACACTCAAATTTTACAATTGGCCCGAACTGATGTGCGAGGGGTGGGAAGCTTAGATTGTAAGGGTGTAATTGCCCAGGGTTTTCTTCGCTCAATGTCCCTCTTCCAGAGGCACCCAGCTTGAGCTGCTCTCTGTGCGGTGCTTTACAAATATTTATTTAAGAAGAATTTCTAGAATCCATGCCCAAGTCTCTGCTTCAGGAAACCTAAGGAAGAGAAACTTCCTTAACATTCATGCACATTTATATTTTCATTAGATATTAATATTAAGCAAAGATGATAAGAAATGCATTAAAAAAATCTTTTGTTACCCCTTTAGATCCTTTAACACTTTGCTGTTTCTGGGTCTTGATTGATTCCAAGATATCATGCAGCTGTCCTCTTACTTGTTGGAATAGTGGTGCTTCTGCTTAGCAGTTTATTCTTGCCATATTTCTTAGGCGAATAGGTAAATAAAGTACCAAATGCAACAAAGGAAACCTGTTTTTATGCTTAGGTCATGGTCTTCTGTTCTATTTTTACCCAACTAACAACGGTTATTTTCTCTTTCCACCACTTAGTTTATATTGCTCCCATTTACCTGTGTCGATTCTTCATGCTCCTTAATGCCATCCTGTTTTTCTTGAAGAAAAGCAAGATTACCTCAGTCTTTAGTTGAAGAAAAATCATCCAGATCAGTGGTTCTTATGTACATGTTGCTCACTAGGAGTGTAGACACTGATGGTAGAGGTAGTAGAAGTTGCAGTGGCAACAGCTTTCAGTATTGGCCAGGACAATGTGTTTGATTACTCAGGAGTTATTTAGGCAGCGCTTTGCTACAGAACACATGTATTAGAATTTGGGAATCTCAGTCTAGGTCATCTTCAGCCCAATATGGCTTCCAAGAGCGTGTCTCCTTTTCTGGAACCTCAGAAAGCCGAATCCCGATCACAGCATTTCTTTCTTAGATTTGGGATTCCTGGCTGTCACCTGTAAGGGAGGAAAACAACCTTTTGAATTATTTTGAATATATGCACTTTAATACTTAGTGAATTCACTTAAATGTTCCAGAAAAAGTTTTTCTGCTATGTGACCTGTTAAAAGTAACTTGGTTTGGTGTGTATATATATATATATATACTTGTGTTTTTTTAACCCCCAAAATAAGAAAGCAGTAGCCCTCATTATTTTATACATTTCGTTTTGAAATCTACTACACATTTGACTTATAGTACAGTACATTTTTCTTCACCTATGCATTTCTTTTAGAATATTCCTACATTCCTTGCAAACTATGAAGCAAAGAATCTAAAGAAAAAACACTGTATGTTTTATAGTACTGCTTACTGACAGACCTAAGCATGAAAAAAGTCAGCATATCTATTTTAGTAACAAATCCATTAACTGTTGTACAACAATCACACCCCACATTCTTTGAAAACTAATTTTGCAAAGAACAACTTAGTGAAACATTGTACTCTTATGTAACAGCTAAAAAGAACACATTTTCTTGTCTCACAGTAAGCTCATGCCGAAGTTGTTACTGTTCTGCTATAGAATTGTTGTAACAACTCACCTTCTTTTTTTAGTTAGTTGGTTTTTACTGAGGTTTTCTTATTCCACATGTGCTCTTCTGCTGGAAGCTTTTATACCAGAAAGCCTTTGAAGAGTGGGAGTAGCTCTTTCAATTTATCTGGAAGTAGTGCGGTTTCTTTTACCTTGGCTGTTACTACTGCTCGCATTCTCTTATTTCCCAGTAGTGCATGTTATGAATTTGTCAGGTTTTCATGAAAAGGCAATACACGTTATCCAGAAATTTGCAACACAGTATCAGTCTCAGTCCCATTGAACATTTTACTTCCTCTTAGAAAATGCATCATAGTATCTTTTCTAGTATTTTTGGAAACTTTATTTGACACTAAGTATCAGAATTCCATTTATCTTGTTGATGAGTTCTAAAAGTAGTGAAGTTTGGTCTTTACCCAAAGGCACAGGTACTTTCACAGGTTCTTCTATGTTCCTGTACCTTTTGAGACATATCATACACTCCAAGGAACATGACATTATTCTCCTGAGTTCATTTATCTCTTGTGACTCATGATAAGGAAGCATACAAGCTCCTTTTTTACTTTACATCTTACCCTTAATTTATTGAAAAGGCATTTCTTAGTTCCAAAGCCATGCACGTGCATTCCTCAGGTTTTCTAACCTTATTTTCTAGAATTTATCTTAAAACATTCCAGACTCAGATCTGTGGGGCATGAGCAATGATGATGAAAGGGCATGCTAGCATAAAGACTGAAAACACAATTAAATTATTAAAGTCACAAAATAGCTAACTTTTCAGGGATCAATTACATATGTATTGTTTGTCGTGCCATTTAATTCTCAGAACACAATTTAAATTTTTCCTCACCTTTCCAATTGGAACAACAGCAAACAACAACCCTTTCTTTTCCAGCAGTTATCGTTAAAGTACAGCAAAGCCTGTCATCCTGCCCTTGATCTATGCTACTCCCATGCTGTTCATGATGGGATAATCCCATGAACAGTAAGGCTGGTGTTCCTCCAGGGTTGTTGCCCACGCCAGGAACACAACTTGCTAAACAAGTTCTGCAACAGTAGCACGAAGATGCAAATAATATAATAGATTAAACTGCTTTTTAAATTCCCTTTAGATGAACTAGGATGTTAATGGGTTAGATGCTGTGCTTTTGCATTTTCACTTCCACAGGTCTTTGCAGATTATAAAAAGCAATGGTTAATCCTGCAAAAAGACACAAAATTAAAAAAAAAATAAAAATATTGTTCTCAATTCAGTGTTTGGGTCATCTTTTGGAGTTAAATTGAAAGTTTAGCAGCATTCATACCTTTACAACATATAACTGTAGCATAGCATGCAAACATAATATATAAAGCTTTACGCAGTTCTTTGGGTTTCCAGTGCAATTTCTACAGCGGTTCTTCTGTAATGTTTCTACGAGGTGTGAGGAACAATTTTCCCAAGAAGTAGAATCTGCTGATTTAATTCAGTCAGGAGCATCATTGCCCTTTTGAACTATATGCATAAACATACTAAAACATCAGTTTCTAATGCTGGTCCTAATGGCCTTTTCTTGGAATGACTGCTGCTCCACTTCCCCCCGCTTTGTGGGCCCTTCCACCACCTCCCTTCACCTCTCAGGCTACTAGGTGACAGTGAGTCTCAAAAAGATGTGAGGAACAGCCTGTGTTACCAGCAGTGGGCTCTGGTTGGTGGCCAGTAGAGCTGCTGGGAACCGCAATGATGCTGGGAACAGAGGAGGTACCAGAGTGAGGGATGATTACTGAGGGGCACGATACTGGAATGATAACAGGCTGTGGATTCAGTTGTCCTGTGAACATACCACGGGTGTGAGGGTGAGAAAAAAAGCAGGTAGGAATTGAAAATGGTACAAGGAGGTAGACAAAATCTCCCAACAACGAAGGCTGTGGCAGATCCAGAGGACCACATCCAAGGAACTCACTCAGCAGACTATCCTACTGTCATCCTCAAGGCTTGCCTTCTCCCACCGCTCAGTGGAGAAGGAACAGCAGCCACCATGGATGCAGAGTGGCTGTATGGGGCTGGAGTACACAGGAAGCAAGGCAGAACCCAGGGGTAGTGTGGAAACCTCCAGACCTTACTTATGATTTACTTGTTGCCTTGATCTCCACTGCAGAGACTGCTTGGAAGGATGAAAACCACTAGTTTTCAAAGAAGGGGAATTTGGAAGGGCTTTAAACAGTGAAGGCGAGAGGGAGGGTTACCCTAGGAGGCAGCTGATACCACATGCTAATGAAATGTAGTCCTCTGGATCTGCATTTGTAGAAAGGCTGCCAGGGAAGGGTTTGGCTAAATCTAAAACCTTCCAAAAGATGGCCAAAGCATCTCATTATGCTACACTGTAGAATACATCCATCTTAGTACTAATACAACTAATCCCAGCTTGCAGTGCTGTTTTTCTCATTCTAATACATATTAAATACAAAATCCACTGATGAGTATAGCTAGTGGTCACCCCTGCTTGGCTCACAAGCAACACTTAAATGACTGGTGTGCCTCTTCCATACAACTTTGTCGACAAAATATACCCCAGTTACAGATTTTGTGTTCGGTTCTTGGACTAGGTTCTAGTTGATTTCCGCTGAATTTGTTATCATGTGCCAGTAAATCTCCTATTCCTTAAAAATGAATTATATTATTTCCTTTTGTCTTTTTCCATACTCCCAATCTTTCAACCACTCTTTCACTAACACACATGTTGTCTCCATGCTCTGTTCATGAATGGACTTTGTATTTTCCACTCAATATTAGCAAAGGGCCAAATTTCCTCACATTGACTGGTAATCAGTCCTGTATGTGAAATAAATGCAACAAAAAGTTTAAAAAAGGTAAATGTACTCTGGCAAGTGCTTGTTTCTTTTTAATGTCTGTTTCCTACAATGGATTTTGTTTCTGTGGGCCAGAAATGAACGTAAATCTTCTTTTGTCTTCAGAAGTTTATTTATATATTGGGACTGGATGAATGCCCATTTCTTCATAACTTTCTGTCATTCATTAATTCTTTTTCAGCAACACGCTAGTGTACAAATATGAATTACTGGCAAGCTTTAAAAATATGAAGCAAAACTATAAAATAAAGCTGCAGAACATAGCTAGTCATCACACATAGTCAAGAAAAATTGCAATGTCCCTTGCACTGAATGTGAACCCTGGGTTCTCAACCTTGTTAAAAAAAATCAAATGGATTTATTTAAAAAAAAAAAAAATCATTATCAAAGACTGATTCTGAAGCAGAGAAGTAACTGATACCATGAACAATATTGTCAGGGGCTGAGACAACTTCTTATAAAGGCAGTTCATACCTAGTTCTGACACTTGAGCAAGAACTTACTTAAGGCACCAGTTGCCTTTGTAAGGTTACATGATCATAATGCTTCCTCTAAAAAAAGATTTATTAAAAAATGAAACAATTATCTTAGTTTATTAAATAAACCCCCAAATGATGCAAATTTTACATTACTTTATCAGCATTAACCCTACCTTACTTTTTTCTATCCTCAAGTGTAAAAATCAAACCACGGCCTCTAACACTTCCTGTTTATGTTGTTACCTCCATTGTGGAGGTTTTGTTTTTTTAATTCCAATCTGTTATTTTAATCTTTTGGGGTCTATTTTCTTTGAAACCATCATTGCTAACATCATGGAAATCAGTAAGTATACTTGGGCAGAAACTCCTACCCAAATAACTGAACAAAAGAAAACACTCAAATCAAAACCAGTTTGGGGCATGCTTCTTACTAAATCAAACCAGAACAGCTCCAGAATTCTTGATGCAGTCCACAAACAGGCATCTCCCTTTTGGCCAATAAAGTTTTACATCTTTTTTCCAGTGGGGAACTTTGTTTTTAATATCCCATATATTTCCCTTATGCTTTGGCTAAAAGCAAAAACTGCTGCAGTTTAACTATGTTATTTTGACTTTTGATAAAATGCAAGCATGAACACATATATATTAATTACCTTTTATCCTTCTCATCGCAATGGTAATGCAGAGGGAAGAAGCCAGTCTCTTTCCATTCTGTACTTTGCTGCTGTTTCCATCTGCTCTAAGAGGCTGCAATCAACTATTCCACCCACTTTACTAAGAGTTTGCTTAAACATTTCTCTTGGATGTCTTCATTTTCTTACGTCAGCGGGTTTCCTTATGACTGTTTCACAAGGGAGTCTGTATATTGTTATCCAAAGTGCTTATCTCAAGTAAGTCCAGCATTTCCTCCTGATTGTGATAGGGGTAAGCTGCTAGTTGATTTTCGGGGCGGGGGGGGAAGTATGTTCCCCTGGGACTTCAAGGATACGGGAGACAAACAGTATATTATTGCAGTTCCAAGGATACGAAATAGCACATAGCACTATGTAATAAAAGATCAAATGGACAGAACATACACTGAAACACTACATTCAAGATGGATAGTGAAAAAATCTTTTCCCCCCATTTATAAGATCTCTAACAGAAGGTCATGGGCAGCCAGTCCTTAGACTCAGCCTGTCAAGTCTCTGTAGGTGCTCAATGACACTGAAGTCTCACAGTCATTACAGATACTGTGCTCTTAAAACTCTTGGTTATAATACATCACTAAACACACTTTTTCCAAAATCAAAGACTCAGATCATTCACTAGAACAGAAAAGGAACAAAGCTGTATCAAGCAATAGGAGCCTGTTCTTAATCTTAAAATTGTTTCTATAGCTGAGACTAGTAAAAATAAATGATGTTTTAAAATGGATATTCCTTAAGTCTTAGACTGCTTTTCAAAAAAGCTGTTCAATGTTCTAAGGATTTTTCTTCTACTGAAAATTTTCAATGACCTAAATATGAGACAAAGAAAACGGTCTCAAAAACAGGGCCAATCATGGAAGTTACTTTTGCCAGCATGACCATATGTAGTCCATTACATTTTCTTTCCCCATTAAATTTTATTAAGTCCTGCTATTTTTTTTTTTGGTTTCTGGGTGTCATCAGTTTTAATTACTACTGCGCTTTTTTTTTTTTTTTCACCAAGTCTGAATAATTTTAATCTATCCCTTTTGTCCGCTCTTGCCAAATAAAAGAAACTAACCTAATTTTTGTCATAGTATATTTACCATACAGTTGCAATCCTCTATATAAATTAAAAGCAAGTTAAAATGTATTTTAAATTAGATGGAAATGTGTATGAAAAGATAATACCGCAAAAACTGAAGCAGGCTAATCATATATGAAGTTAATAGTCTAATTACAAAGCTTACTATAAAAACAATGAAGCCCAAGAATAAACATGAAAATCTAAACAAAGGAAAAAACCTCTTACTCAGACAAGCAGTTCTCACTTAGACCCTTACACATTTCACAATACATGTACCTATAAAATACACATACTTGAGGCTGTTTGACCTTGGCCTATTACTTAGCCATTTCTTAGTGTCTTATAGGATTAGAAGTCTCAAAATTAACCATTTCGGGGAAAAAGACAATAAAAACCTGCTAAAGATCTCCTATCCTTCTGGTTGGGTTAAATATTCAAGATTAGCAAAAAGCACATAATCTTATCCCAGATATTAGTGCTATTAGTCTTACATTCTACCCACATTGACAACACCATGTGATCTGCAAATGGTAAACATAATATCACTGATGGCTGTTTCAAGAGGCCATGAGCTGCAAGGCATAAAGCACTGCTGGTAAGGATAGTACTCCATAAAAAAACCTTAAGAGCTAGCACAAAGTAAGCTGAACTATTTACAATAATGGTAACTTTTTAAAAATATTCCAAGTATAGATAGGATCTAGGTCTCTTCCACCAACTGTGTTTATGTAAAGTCACCTGTCTGTATTTTGCTTGAGCCTCCATATGATTTGAAGCAACAACACCAAAGTTCTTTCAACATTGACACATTTTTAAGTTGCTGAATTGCTTACAGAACAGTGGCAAAATCTTAAATTCTGTCCAAAAACCACGAGTTTGAACCTATCATTGAAATTAGAGGTTTACTTTAAATAATGTCTGTACTAAGTTTTGACAAATACTATGAAGGTATATCAAACTCTTAACTGGTAGCATACTTCCATTTCTAGCTTAAGCAACCAAAGGTAAAGAGGTGGGGAGTGTGGGCGTGGAAATATCAGATATCCTGATATCTGCCTGGAACATTCTCTGCCCCCCTTGGAGTTCCTTTGTTTTGGCTTGTTTTGTTTTGAGCTGCGAGAACTCTGCAAATGGGTGTTCCCAGCTTCTGGCAGCCATATGTGCTGCTACCATCTGTTTTCATTCCACTGTGCTATGGAGACAAACATTCTTCATGTTTCATGTTCTACATTTCCTAATGTAGCACATAATAGGGATTATATCTAACATCTACACCACTATATGCGAAAAATCTTCTGTGGATAACTGATGAGTAAAGGCAACAGATCACTACACAGGAGCAGATGAAATAGTCTTCATTACCTACTTCTCAGTGCAAGCATATAATTTATACTGAAGTTTGCTTGATCCCTGTATACCCGTGCTTTCTCTCAACACTGCCTACAAGGGATTTCCTTCGCATGTTTTAAAGATATATCTTCCCAGGACCTTCCTGGGGTATAGGAAATTACTACTACAGTTTTGTGGGTTGCCAATAGTGGTTGCTATTCTGCATACACCATTCAAAGTCAAAACAGGATATGAAGAAATAAACAGCTGTGTGATCAACTGTAGAGGGACAACAGCACAGTACAACAAATATTTTGAGGAATTCTGTGCACAGGCTCCCACACCGAACTGTTGGAAACCACACACTCCAAAATTAGCTCAGCCCCAAGCCTGGCAGTGTTCAAGCACAGACTGGACAATGCCCTCAGACACATGGTGTGAGCTGTGGGGTTGTCCTATGCAGGGACAGGAGTTGGATTTGATGATCCATGTGGGCCCCTTCCAACTCAGAACATTGTATGATTCTAATTTGCAACCATTAATTGGATAGTATAATATTGATATAAAATTTGATTGAAAAAGATTCCACTGTTACATCCCAGTGCAGCTTTGGAAGGCACCCATGGCACATGGGACTGCCAGTAATAATTTAAAATACACCAAACTAAACTGATTCCTAGAAAACATTGCTGGTTTTACCTATATTGACATTAAGCCATACATTTCTAGGCAATAGTGTTTTTCTTTCCACATTTAATATCCCTCCTCAAACTTCTAAGCAGCCAAGTTAGTACTGGCTTTAAACCACATATGCCCTCATCAACACTTATTAATACGACTCATCCAGTATGTATCGTATCATCAGCAGCCTAACTTAATACTCGTACTTTTAGAGCACATTGCAGCGTAGATCATTCCACCATATAATACTCTAAATTATTATTATTAAGCAACTATCTCTGGTTTAAAAAAATAAAAAAATATTAAGAGTTGTACTAAACCAGAGATCAATAGAGAAAAATCAGTGCCTTTAAAGCAGTTTACACATGAAGGAATTCAAAATGTTCACTGTTTACAGGATACTCCAAAAGACACCTGAAGGAGTTCCATTTAACTTTTTCAGATTAGGTCTGTTCAGTCTGAGGTTTTTATTCATTAATTCTTCCCTAAAATAAGCACTTTGATTCATCGCATGTGATCTTAGAAATATAGAAGTACTTACTGATTAGTTAGATTGGGGAGGCATTTTTCAGTCTTTTTAATTAATTCAAACATTTAAATAATGAACTTCGACTACTCGGCTATTTGAGTGGATGATTTTATTAAGTTATCTGCAGCTATTACTCTTCTCCCAGAGATTATGACCAAAACTGTAAAAAAAAAAAAAAAACAAACCAAAACAAACCCCGACTTCTCTACTACTACTTTTAAAATTTTTCTGTCTCCTGCTTTCAAATTAGCAAATGCAGTTAAGCTGTTCTGCCATTCCTTATACTCTTCTATTTTATGTACTACAACACAAGAAATAATTTGTCTCAAAGCAATATCTTTTTCAACTAGCAAAATCATTAAACAGAAACATTTTTGTTGATTGGTGTCACACTAAGGGTTTTTTTTTTTGCCTATTTTCTTCCAACATAGTATACAGATTAGTCTAAATACTTTTCCTTTGGGTTCCCACTCAAAATTTCAGCAGTGGCATTTAGCTGAAATGAAATACAGGAGGAATTTTGAACGGAGACTGGCAAATTCACTTTGTGTTACTCAAATGTGGGTAAACACCCTTCCATACAGTTCCCTGTCACTACGTTGTTCTGTATTAAGGGAGTAAGACTCTTTCTAATCCCCTTCATAAACCATCAGTTTTCATTCTGAATTAAAGTATATAATGTATCATACATCATTCTGTCACTCCTGACCTGCCATAATCTACTACAATTTAAGATACCTGTGGTATAATTTTGATGCCTACGCTCACAGTGTGTATGCAGTTTCCTAATAAAATCTGAATAGTGTTATATTTGCTTAGATTTGCTGAAAAGTCAGCAAACATTTACACTGAAATAACGTAAATTATTTTTGACAATCATTTCAAATCAATACAGTGGTTGGAAGGGTCAGAAAAAAAAGAAAGAAAGAAAAAGCTTTAAAAACACTGATCTTGATAACATCATCCCTAATTCTCACTCATTTTTAAATAAAACTGTAGTTTGAACTTTGCATTGTACCCCTAAAATAGAAAATTTCTTGTACAATCCAGCCACAGCCCTCAAATTCTTTGATAAAGAATATCTAATCTGAACATTCACTTCATTCACAGTACTGCTACATCTGACATCTCCTGGGTGGCAGTTTTTATTATAGTCAATGCAAAGAAATTTGAACACTACATTAAGAAACAGAAAAACTGCATCTACTTTTACATTAAATTTGAGAAAAGTATTTAAAGTAACTCAAGACAATAGCTTAAAAACTGTTTTCAACCTACACACTTAATAAGTCTTCTTTAAAAATGGGCAAATTTTAATGTATGTAATTAAAAAGTATTAATAATGAATAAGCTATTTGTTAATAGAAAAAATTCTGATGTTCTTGCTCAATTTTAAGTCTTGGTTTCATATCACAGACCATGACAATTTTAGGTACATAATTAAGACTTCTTTCAAAATAAGTTTATTTTCCTAGCACACCATCGTATTTCCAAACATTTCTAGGTATTAAACAGAAGTTTAATACTTAGATATATAACAAGATCATTTTAAGATTGTTTCAATATTTATCTTAATTTCAGTTCTTCTGGTTATTACATAAAATCATATTTTTCTCTTAAAATGTTTAAGTCTTCTATTATTCTTTAAAATATTTTAAAATCATCACAAGCATCTGTTGTAATTGGAAAATGGAATTCAAACTGTTTTTCCAAGGAACAGATTATAAGAAAAAAAAAAAAAACAGCAAGCCAACCACAAAACTACAAATTAAAATCAATTACAATTGCTCTGTGCTCTTACGATCATGTTTAGCTTTCTAAAAACAGTTTCCTTTTAATCATAAATTTTTAAAAAAGGTATTTAATGGTTCAATCCCTTAATTTTTGTGTTTGTTTTTAAAGCGAAGAGGTTTTCATTGTGATGTTTACCTATTCAATATATGTGCAGTTTCAAGTTGACTAAATGGAAGAAGCGAAACAGGAAATAAAATGCCAGCAGGACGAACGGGAACTGCCAAGCAAATCTTCATGTTCTATCCATGGTATAACATCTTCTAGAAATCCAAAGAACATCTCTTCAGTTCAGGTTCTCAGAGGTCACTGAGCTTTATAATTATCTCCAAGCAATTTTCTCCACATCCTGTTAAGCTCTCTCTAAATAGCTGTGTGTGTTGCCATGCATTTTCACCGTCCCCTCCACTTAGTATTGCTTCCAACGTAACTTCTGTTGCACCAGAAAAATCTGAATAGGAGCAAAGATTTTTGTCTGTTGGAAGAAAATATAATTAAGTAAGCCACTGCTGCAGATAGCATATAGTGCTAGAATGTGTGTTAAAAAGACTAAGTTGTAATGATTAACTATCTTGGGTTGCAACTACTCAAATTCATCTGTCAGTGACTGGCAGGAGGAAAAAACAAAACAAAACAACTACCAAAAAACCACCCACAAACCACCAGCACAAAAAACCAAACCGAAACACAAAATGAATAAACCAACCAACCAAAAAAAACACCAAAAAAACCAAACCAAAACAAAACAAAACCCAGCTGCAAATTCTCAGTTAGCATTTGTTTAGTGCTCGGGCTCAGAGGACCTAGTCAAGGTTGAAGCCACCGCACACAGAAGCACCTGTCCTTGCTAGTAAAACACACAAGTACCTTGTGTCCAGTTCTTGCTTACCCTGCTCTGTTGCAGGTAGGTGTGTGTATGCTAATAAAACTGCATTTGCATTTCATTTTTAGTATTTGCACAGGATCCACGCTCTCCATATAAACTATTTATTTCCAGTTACACCTTTGCTGCGCAATATAATTCATTATTTAAATGACATACTTACCTCCTATCAGAGCAATTTCTGCTGTTGGAGAGCAAAGCCTCCACTTTATTCTTCCACTCTGAAATGTCTGACTGCTTGTCCTAACTGAAATGTTATCTATTTTTAGACCAACTGACTTGCACTCAAACTTCCAGCTGATGGAAGCAGAGGATGAGCCCTCTTTCCGGGCTAAATAAACCTAAATGGAAGGAAGACAGTCAGCATGTGTTTGATCATCAAGTTTTTGACATTTAATTAATCATTGTAACAAGGACATAAAATCTTAAGATAACACATTTTCATTTTTTATGAAGCCTCTGAACCTTTAGAACTCTACATTGTAAAATTTTGTATATAATCTATTTTTGAATCCTTAAGTCTGTTCCTCAGGTAATTGTACATGTACATAGTCCTTCACTAGGGAACACTAACCTATTTCAACATGATTGGTAAAGTTTAAGACACAAAAATAGCTAAGTTTATTATTTACATAAAGAAGCAGACTTCTGATTTTTATGTAAATGCACAGGCCCACACACTTTGGTTCTTCATTTAATTCTTCAATATTGCTGATGAAGAGAACTGTGTATCAGTATTTTAGACTCTTCAGATGTGGCTGCTGGCTGCACACCACTTCTCCAGGATTTGACATGTCTTGGTTAAAGCAAATCATACATGCTAGCTGTATACAAACCCTGTATAAACATTGTTTGAACTGTTAGAGATTTGTGTAATTTAATGTAGTCTCCTAACCCCGCTCTAAATTTCATCTGGCTGGACAGTAAAACTCATACGCTAACATTCATTAATGTTACTATGAACCCCCATAAGAAGTTTGTAATGAGCATCTGATGATCCTTTCAAGTCTAGCATCTTCTATCAGCAAACCAAGATAACAGACATTATAGATTAAAGAGTCAAAACTGCCACGACCCTTTCAGAATCTTTAGTTAAGAAAACTTATCAAAATTCTGTCATGTCCAGGCTTCTGATTAATGCCATACTGAATGGATTTAGATAGCTCTTTAGTTGTTAATCTGGAAGGAACAACACTGAATTATAATAAAGCACAGTAGTTTGTTTTACTAAAGGTGTCACCCTAATATAGAAATGTCATTGACAGATTATAAAATAGCAATTTAGTGTTACTATGCACCAGGTATAAAAATGTTAATTCTCATGTTTAAGAAAGCTGAAAAACCCCAAAGGTGTGAGGTGTTACACTGAAAATTACCTATGTAAACGTAACAATTTAACCTGCTTTCATGTGAATATAATCTTAAATGTTCATGAAAGTGCTGATTTCCACATATTTTTTTAAGTACCTCAGCTAGTTCTAGCAAGAGATTTCCCTTGACCAGATCCTACCGAATTGCCATATTTGACTAAGGAAGCCAAAACACTCCATTAATTACTACTTGATCAAGGTGCACTAAACATAGGCTTTTAGAAATAAAAACTAAAACATTAGCCTGTCTCATCTTCCATCATAATATACAAGCATTTAATCAGAAAAACAGAAGTTACAGCTTCCTTTTGTGTCTTTTTGACTGACTTTCGTACCTGGCTACTCTATTTCCAGTACTATTTTTAAAAAGTCTGAATTCTGGAAAAAGACTCATTTGAATTCTCTTCCAATGATGTAATTCTTCTGGAAAAGAAGCTTTTAGAAACCCACAAATTTCAGATCTACAAGTTCTTACTTTTTTTATTACTACCTACTGTGGTCTGCTTGTTCAAGCCCTGGTTGCCAAGTTATCTCTGGGTAATCTGATTAAATTTCTGTTTTGTACCTGTTTTGCACCATTCAGTGACACTGAATAGTGAAAATACACAAATAGAATGGAGACGTCTACTGTCAGATTGGCCAAGATGCTTATCTATCTGAATCATTTTGATCAACGACATTGCAAAGACAATACATAACTGATTGTTCTTTTGTGTTGCTCCTCAGCTAACATTAACACCTGTAGTTACCTTTACTGTGGCTTTTGCATTTAAATTCCTTTCCATTCATTACACACTAAACGAAAAAAACAAACTATTTCTGTGAAGGCTTCTTTGGCTGGTAAGTTTCTTAGCTGCTGAATCAAATTCCAAATTCGTACCTTTCAGATCTACTAGAGGTGTTACAAAAAGAACATGCAAACCCCAAACCCTTCCCTCTGCTGTCTCCCATAATACAAACAACCCTGACAAAAAGTAATTTTAGATTCATGCAGACATTCTGCAGGATGCTATTCCTGTACAACTAGAAGGCCTTATGCACAGGCCCGACATACCTGGATCTGTAGCTCCTAATTTCTCTAGGCCATCCTATCGTGCTTTATCTAGAAAAACTGAGCTGCTATTGAATAAAACAGTAAAGCCTTTCTGCCTGGTCTTACAGATTGGTCCCTCCTTGCTTTATCTGATTAATAGAGCTGAGCAGAACAGCAGACTCATAATTGGTTTCAGTGCAAAGACGGTATGTTTCTTGCAAAAGTGAGGGTGACTGATCACAAGAGACTTGAAGATACAATGTGCTGTCAGATTTTTAGCAGATTCTATGGAAGCAGAGAACAGTTGTCCGTGATTCTGAGTTTTTGTTAGCTCTCTTTTCCTATTAGACTACCACGTTGTAACATCTTTTATATTATTCTCCAGTTTCTTCCCTTTTTCTTTCTCTTTTACGTAGAAAAAGTCCTTCAAGATATTCCCCCACTGCATTTTGCAAGTCAGTTACGTCTAGACCCAGCATAAAAAAAGCTCACAAGACAGTTATATACTTAGCTCCATTTTTCATCAATGGGAAGCAAAGCATTGCCTAAGCTAGAAGAATATTTGGCCAGAGACCTTTCAGACTAGTGAAATGACAAGGGAACAAAGCAACAATGTGCCATAGTCCATGACAGGAATGCTCAGTTCCTCAGTAGGTAGCTGTTGCAGAAAAAGCTGTTTGGTGGTAAATGACCCCTTCCCATCTTACAGGCATCGTTCTCTTCTTGGATTTAGAGCGTATGACTCTTCTGCTGCTCAGTGTCCTGACAGATGGAAAGGGTATACAATAATCTGGATAACTGACAGCTTTTTGCCTTCTTGCAGATGGAACTGTAATATTTAGGATGACAATTTCTCTTTTTGGCCGTGTGTCAAGCAGATATCATACACTATAAAGTTATTCTCCAAAACAAAACAAAAACATCTGGCGAGAAGCACTGCTTTTCCATAAACCAGTATTGTGTGTTTGCCCAAAAGCGTAAGAAGGAAGCAATTTTATCCTCCTTTAGTGAGGATTTTACCTACCTGCAGATAACTTAGTCATCCTTTCTGAAAGACAAGCTAAATTTATCTCCAACTTCTTAAATTATTTGACAATCTTACCTGAAGCTTAACTGTAACATTTACTAACATCAGCTAAATTCTAGAGGCATCAAGAGAGGTTTTGATGCCAAACATTGCCAAGGGTTTTCTATCTTATTGGAGTTATCATACTTTCAGGGTAGATTTTATGTTTTCAGTAATTGTTATCCTTACCATTTTCCAGTCTGTTTCAATCTTTCTCCAGATAGACTCTGCCTTCCAAACACCTGTTTCCCAGCCACTTATCTTTTCATTATTACTGGAAATCCGTGTATAACTATCTTCTACTATATTGTAGATGAGGTGGAAGAGTTTAGATGTTTTCTCTTTTTCAGAGGGGATAAAAATTACTTCTTTTCTTTTCTGAAAAAGGCAAAACACACAAACAGCCTAGTTCCCCAAAATATTTCACTAAGAATATGTAACTTTTAAATGGTATGCCATGGTTTCCCAATTTAGTTTTGCTGCCAACTGATAAAAAAGTAATTTTTAAGAGAGGTCACAAACAAAAGCATTTCTGCAAAACAGAAGTTTTAGACCAGTTTCCTACAATAAATGTGCAACTTTTCTGGAGGGGGGGCAGTAATTTTATTTTTTAAATTTTCACATGATTACTTTTGGAAGTAAATTATTAACAAAATAAAATAAAATTAGCAAATTCAAGTAAGATACTAACATGTTAAGAATAAAATGCCTACATGTTGAGTATTTTTCCTGTAGAATCAATAAAGAAATGGTTAATTTAAATAGGAAATTAATTATATGATTATTATATTCAGGTATCTGTATATGACAGTTTCCAAATCAACTTAAAAAAAAACATAAGGTACAAACTTCATAACTTCATATTATTATCTTAAAAAAAAAAAAAATCGTTATTGTTCTGATGAACAGAAAGTAAAACTTTTAAACTGTGGAAAACTGAAATAAACTCTTAGTGTCTCAAACTTAAAAAATCCTACTAAACTCCTTTGTGTCACCTCATATTGTCTATTTAGGATTGTCAGTCATTCCATATTACAGGATCTCTACAAAACTGACATAATGAGTGATAGGTTAAGTCACATATTTGCATGCTGGCTCAAGCTAAGTATGGTTATGGTTCTGGGAAGCTGTATCTTAGCATAAAATCATTAAAAAGAAAAATATTACTTTCAAAATAGTAAAAAACATTGATATGAAAATTAACTGAGCTTATTATTTAAGAGATTGTTCCATTTACACAATCCCCCACATTGTTTTATTAACAAAAATTGCTGGTGAAAACCTGATTCTAGGCTTTAATCAATAGTAACTAATAACATATATAAATTTAAGTTTTCTTGACTGCTTTCAACTGCCTTAAACTTTCTAGTCCTGTCACACTGTAACTACTCAAAAAGAAAAGTCTTTATTAACTTCTAGGAGCAAAACACACTTTAGATCAAGGATTCCCAAACAGTTCTAGAATCAATGGACCACCACCAATGCTCAAATATTTCTTATGGACCTCTACTAAATTCACAGACTTGCACCTAATTTTTTTTTCCATTTCACTATTTGAACTACATCTGTAGGCCACCTAGCATAAGCGCTATTCCTCTGCAGACCATAATCATAGAACCTCTAGTTAGCTACTTCTAAGATGGCCACCAGTGCAAAAGTTAAATACCTCTGGACCAATTTCTCCTCTGGCTGTTCGCCAAGCCATTGAACCTGATGTCCTTCCACCATATTCTCCAGGTTTAGGTGTTTTAGGAGAAATAAACTCAACAAGCTCCACAATTGTTCTTTCCAAGAGCTCTCTTCTTCTATTTTCTGACAAAGATTGTTGTCTCTGAAAATACATTTAAGAAACAAAGTAAACAATTCAGAAAAGACTGTATTTGTAGTTCTGTTCTAGAGTGACACCAGTGGGGGAAAAAAGAACTGAAAAAAACAGACTAACATTTAAAGTCTAGACTCACTGGTAGAAACATTGATCTTGTACCACATGTGCAAAGAAAAATCTGTCTAACGGCATAGTTGAGAGCAGTGCTTTTTCTGTGAATGGGCATACACCAACTATGTGGATTTATTTTAAAATGAGGTTTGTGCTATATTTATAATACAATTGCTTACATGATATAACACTTCCATAGCATATTTTAAAGCTATTCATATGGATTCTGTACCATAGCTGTTCTTGATATTATTTGGGGGAAGAAAGCAAGTATAGTTATTTGGTCTAATTTTTCTTCTCTAAGGTGAAGTGATTTGGCTGACAACTGTCTTGCTTTTGTGATTAAGACCAAACAAAAGATACAGTTGGTCTCTGAAAGAATTATTTCACACTGACTGACTCTATCAAGAACAAACTATGACATTTATATTTTTGCAGATATCAAAAAACTGAGAAAAAAACTTATCACCTACACTTCCAGGTATACTAGTGGAAAAGAGAAAGAAATATATAGCATGCTTTCTTTACCCACACAAACAAAATGGTATTTTTCTGTAGACAACTTAAAAAAAAATTCACTGAGAGGCTGGGGCTTTGTCTCCATGATTTTCATGTCAGACAGAACCGATACAGGGAGCCTTTTCCCATAACTGTGCATACACCTACACAGGCTTGGAAAATGATGTTTAACACTAAGTATGCAAATCATTATACACCTTCTTTGTTTTCTACTATGTTGATTGCCCAAGGCATGCACACTCAGCCCACTAGGAACTGAAACTTCAGGCCAGTAAATATTCCAGTTATCTCAAAAATAGTCCTGAACTCTGAAAGTTTTGCTATTAAGGATAAGAAAAGATGCATTTGAAGGGTTTTTGCTCCAGACAGCAATGTGGAACTGGATAAGTGAAAGTAGATACAGAGAAATAATGAGAAACAGCTCCAGCTGAACAAATTCCAGCTGCCAAATACCAGCCCTACCACAGCAAAGGGGAAATACACCTCTGCTTGTGTTGATGGATGATGAGCAGTGATTCCACAGTCCCTCACGAAACACCAGGCCTTCCTGAATCTAACACTTCCCCAAGCACTTTGGGTATCCATATGCAATATTACAGATCTCACTCCAGCTCAGAGGAACTTTGATGTGGCTTACCCTAAGTTAGCAATACTGATCTGCAATTTTCTTTGAGCTACTTTGACATAGGGAAAACCCAGTGTCAAGGGTCATCACCACTGAAATTAGTGATGCCACATTTGTTGCCTTTGCTCTGCAGTTGTTGTAACAGTATCTATGTTAAAGAACAGTGCTTCAGCACAAGTGGGGTGTTTCAGAAGACAGGCCTCTTACTATGTGTGATACAAGAAATTGGTAAGCTCCTCAACTGTAAAGAGAACAAGTATGCTAATTCTTGTCATGTCCCCCCACCCAGTAGACTCTTGCATATAAATGCTAACAGCCTGTAAGACACACTTAACACCCAGACTTTGCAGAGATCAACATTGCCGGTGCTGGGAAAACCTGTAACTACGTTTCCTACAAATGAGATTGTCATCAATAGCATTCACGTACCAAAATGGATTCCAAGAACTTCATTATCAACTGTCATGGGCTCAAACTTCCTGCTTTTGTTTTTCCTTAGGGCTTTACACTCTCCATATATGCTCAAGCCCCACCCTTCTTTGGCAGACAAAGGGAATAGGAAGGAAGCAGGGTTGTGAACTGCAGCTTTAAGATCAGTACTGCATCATGTGCAAGTTATGCTGTTGATGCTTCCTGAAGGACTGTTTTTTAGGAGACGAATAACCTGTGATTGAAGTGGACCCACTGTTAGGTAAGCAACAGATAATTCGATGGTAGAAATTGAATTTCAAACCTTTAAACGAGGAATATGGGTTCATCTCACACCAATCACCATGAGATGGTTACAACTTATCCTAAATTACTAGCTTTCCTTTTAAGAGCTGACCTGGCTGTATTTATAATCATTCACAATCACCACCAAGAAGTGAAGCCTGGAGCAAACAAAAAATTATTTGTTTCCCTGCCCTAGCATCCAGTCTCCAATACAGGCAGTAAAAGTTCAGGATTCTCTCCCCACTTTCTATAGCTGTAACATACAATGGATGGGAATAGGGCAGTGCCCATACAAAGCAGGTGAAGAAAAACTTTGTAATCGGGTGTGATATGGTACTATAGAATAACATTACATGGTTGCTAATCCGCAGGCTACATACCCATTTATGAATGTCTAACCCAAATTAAATATACAATATTTCTGAGAAGTAAAATAGCATACTGAATAGACTAAACTATCCTTGCTTCTTTTCCATTTAACAGCGATGGTCACTCAACATCCTTTGAACTGTTGTGTTGTCTCTGCTTGGCTGACAGAAATGCAGAGAAATAATGACCAGACCCGTTACTCTTAATGCAGGAAAAGGACAATAATGATCTCTTCGATTCAATTTTTACTAATACTGGAGTCTAGGTGACAATGTATACTGCACACTGTGCTTCTCTTCAGTTGTAACTTAAAAGAACTGAGTTTAAAAGATGCGGAGCTCTGCATCAAAAGATACCAAGGCTATGATCCCTCCTAGTGGGGAACCAGTCTCCAGGAGATGATGGGAAAAGTTAGTGGAGGCCTCTGCCTACATTGGTCACCTGCTGAATGGGCTGCAGTGAAGAAAATGGCACACTAGCTGAAATGGAGACTTGTGACTGAGCAGTGTAATGGAAACCTGCTATAAAATGTCTCAATAGTTCTAGGAGTGAGCTGCCTTACCCCTCTACTGACTGCAGAAGCTGCCAAATATGATCCTCACAGGAAGTTTTTAATGGCCCCTTGATTCCCACTGCATTGTCATCTCAGAATGAACTTAAGGAAAGGCCCCCTGACTAGGCCAAATGTAAGAAAGAAAAACTGTTCTTTTAGCAACCTGAGGGCAAACTGACCCTAAGTTCCCGAAATCCCATTCCAATTACAATAGACAAAAGAAAAAAAGTTATTTACAGGGATTAAATCTACTATCAATTTAATAATCAAAAATATTCTGAACATCTACTGGACAAAAGGAAGTGTGAGTGGGAGGAGAGAAAAAAACATCATCAAAAAGACTGACAAAGGTGTTCTAACAGAATCATAAGACAGCTCTAATAATGTGTGAAAGCACTAGGCAAAGTGTGCAGCGTACAGGAGGGCTAGGATTTTCCATGTGAAGGGAAAGAAAGAAGAAATACAAGAGTGTCTTGAAAGTGCATGGATAGCCTTCTTTCCTGTACTCAATTTTTAATTACATTTTCATTTAAAACATGACCAAAATGCCTGTTCTTTCTGTTTGAAAAGTGCTCATGCCAGCTCACGAGCTGCACAGTCCTATAAAGTGGGTAGAAAAAAATAAGAAACAAGCCAATAGACTAACATGCAGCACCATCTCTTGGAGACAGAAATGTGCTTTTTTACTGGAGTTCTCCAGACTTCTGTAAGTGAAACAGAGCATGATCCTATGGTAACATCACTGAGGTGAGAACAAGGTCAGGCAAGCCAGCCCATGAGTAAGTTGCTTGTACTTTCCTGATTCCATCAATCTTGTCAGAGTAATTTTTCAACTTGCTAGTGCCCCATTTCCAATCTGATCTCTCCCTATGGACAACTGGTGGAGAAGAGTCTGGTGACTGGTTTCTATTGCCAGTAGATCAGAAGAAAGCCCCCTTGAATCAGTTTTGTAGCCAGCAAGGCTTCAGTGCTCAGAAAGGACACCATCAAATTCCTGCAACCCTGCACAAAGCACAGGCATTCCTCAACTTGGATTTCTAATCCTTTGCCTCCTTATATGTTGCTACTCTGTGGTCAGCTGTCTCAGTGCTCCACTCTGCTATGTGACGCTAATTTTTCATTACTGATAAAACATTTGAGGCCAGGGCTTGAAATAATACATCCAGGTCAATTCTGCTCACTCTCACTGTGTGGATATAAGCAGAGCAGGCCAGCAGGCCTCTAAAAGGGCATAATCTGTTTATGAAGCCATCATGAGAACTAAAATTTCTATGCACAGGAATTACCCTTAGAAGGAAAGGGGGAACAAAAAAAATGGAACCTTATAGATGGTTCAAGGTTTTCTAGTATTCTAGTATATTGAGTCAAGAAAAGTTCATCCTGTCCCAAGCAGGGAGTAGAAAAAGCTCAGCAGAGAGGTGCCAAGTGGACTTGGGTTCTGTGACTACAACACACAGCTGCAATGGCTCCCTGTGTTTTGGGGGTGCTAGGCAGGAACAGTATATGTGGCTCTGAGTCAAAGCTCTACTCATGCTACCAACACTCTTGAAGGTCTTAGAAACAGCCTGTCAATTATTCCTCCTGCTTCTTAGAGCTTATAAAAAGTCAGGGGAATCAAATTAGGCCTACATTTCCTATAACTATAAATACTGTTGTTTTTAAAGTATAGCATTATTGATGCGGAAAATGCTCAGCCACCCTCAAGGCGTCTGCATAGCTGCATAGTAGTTGTGGTTTACCCCTGACATCTGTAGATGCACAAGTCTACTGCAAAGCCATCAAGAAAACATATATATATACAGTATATATTATATATATATACATATATACACATTGTAAATACACATACATTTGACTATGTAAGAGATTATATGAAATCCATTTAAGAAAAGCTACGTACCGTTTTATTTAGTGCATTAATTGTTTCACGCAGTGTAGCTTCACTGAGTGCTGTCCTTCTAGTGAGTACTTCTTTATGCTTACAGCTGTATCTCCAGGTGACATCAACAACCTCAAGCACAAATTGAAGAAGAAAATAAAGCAACCAAAAATTCCCAGGTATCTTGCTTCATTTAAAGAGGCTAGCTCATCAAAGTATGCTCTTCTATAATAATTCTGGAAAACATGCTAAGATGGAATACACCACACATTTGCCTCAGGGCAATTTTGGTTTTTATTAACATCATTAATCCTACCTCATCTTTGGAGAATGCAAATATGTAGGAGAGTTTCTTTCCCCATCCAGTTTCATAGAGAAGAGGTTTATCACAGACATTTTCACAGGGATCACAGTGAAGCCATCTTTTCTGAGATGAAGAATATACTTCAGTCCATACATGATCTATATAACAAAGGCCAAGAATAAACAATGAATTATAAGGATAAATTCCCTCTTCTAATATTGCAGAATATTGTAATTTTTCCTGACTTATTAAATGAAGGAACAGGTGAAATAACATGTTTTAGGTTCAGCTACATTCAGAAAATTTACCAGAGCTTTCTTTCTATATTAGGATCACTAAGATTGTATCATTCTGAAGTCAATCATCTAACCTTACTTGCAGAATTATATTTCTTCTCATCAGGCAATACAGGAAATCAAACTTATACTGTCTGTCTTTGCTGAAATCCGTAACTTTATATGCGGTCTGATAGCTAATATAATCTGAGAACCATAAAATATATAACCTCATTATGCGTATGTTTTCATTAAAATTACAATACTCTAGAATACTGATACCTGTACAGTCCCAGACATATCTAGCTTCAAAGCCTGCAGCTCTGCAACACAGTGTAAAACAGTTGGCCCACTCGCCACAGCGTCCACATCTGGTTTCCAGAAGTTTTTCAGGGTTATTATACCTACAGGATAAAAACAAAATGAATCCAGAATAATTGAAAATACATTTCACCCTTTAAAATCTTTTCAGTGTAATTCAGTCCACAGAAGACAATGGAAATGATCGCTCTACTGCACAACACAAGTGAGAGAAGAATGTTTTTATAATACTTTGACTCACATAACTCCATCCTATGTTTATCACAGCACTGAAATGAATCTGGTTTTGTTTTTTTTTCAGTTTTCAAAAGTGACTTAAACTTTATCTTAAAATACAGGGGTTTATGCTGGTCCTTTTAATAGTTAGCAAAAATATCAACAAATCTGATATTTGCTTTTTTGCTATAGACTTGGCAAAAGATGTGCATTATCCTTTGTGATCTCCCACAGAAGTGAAAGTTTTTATTGAAATAAGAAAAACCTATCCACATACTTCGCCAATATTAACGTACTTTATTTAGAAATTTTATTGTATCAACAGTAAAAAAAAAAAAAAGAGAAAATCCGTCAAGTATTCAGAACAAGGCCACATAAGATTAGCAATTTTTAAAAAGAAAATATTGCTTTATTTTATAGAGCTATTGCAGATTCATCAACCATCATGTTGCTTAAAACCACTCTTCTAATCTTTTTGATCAACAACTTATCACTTGTTCAAAAAATGTACAAATACAAACCTGTCTCTGGAAAGACAAGACAAAAAGCCAAAGCAAATCTTTGTATGCTCACCTTGGGAATCTGTTACACAACTGACACTGGTTACAGTAATGGTTTTCCACTCGGCTGGCATCCCACCTTAGATCATCAGCAGTAGGCAACAGGTAGTCACTTTTAGGCTGTGTCTGCCCACCACACCTGCTGCAAGGAAGATTATTTACCCAACGAAAAAAGTCATTCTTAAACCAGTCCAAGAGCTCCAACAACAAGAAGTCCTCTTCATTCACATGTGCACCTGTAAAATTTACACAACACACAGGTCAAATGGAAATATAATTTAATTGAACTTCCCAGTTCAGATCCAACAGATCATCTCTGGGCCTTCATTACATTTTAGAAGTTTAATTATAAAAAAAGCTTCATATGTTATTTAGGCACACACAAAAAAGAAAAATCTAAATTCTCAAGATTGAATAATGTCAAACTGTATCTCTAAAGAACAAAAAACTGCACTCCTAAACACCACAGTGAGAATAAGGAATTGCTCGGAAAAACAAGTTAAATAGACAGTGAAGCCTGGTGAAGTTCCTCATGCTCCTCATATTATTCCAGGGCTTTGAGAGAGAGTGTTAATTCTTTATCTGCTCCTAAGTATTATTTTCCTATTCTTAGCTAATTAACTAGGAAGAACAATTGCTTTGATTTCGTAATCCCAAAGAACCAGACACCAGCAGCAGTCTAGACAACCAGGTATAATATGAACAGGCTTTCTACAAACACAGCTTAATTATTGTAGAACATTTACATATATCATGTCAACAAAGTTGAGTTTGTTTATAAATTCAGCAAATAAACACCTTTGTCAGCTTATGCAAGCTAGACACAGAATGTCTTTACTTTTCTACTCTAGCCAATTCCACCACACCAGACCACCAGACTCTTCTGGCCCACTTTCCTGTGTTCACAACAGGTGTTAGAATCTACTCACACACACTGTTGTTCTTCTGCCACCTGGAAATAACCCCACTTTACCTAATTAACAAATTAAAAACCCCATTCTTTCAAAAGGGATACATCCCTTCGAACTCCTTAGAGTCTTTAAATCTGTATTCTGCTCCCATGCCCAGAGAGGTACTCTCCCTTTTCAGATTCATAATCCTTCAAATAGGTCCTCCTATTAACTCCATCATCTAGGCCACACTGCAATCACATATATTAATACCTGGTTATTTTATGTACTACAGCTTGCTTGTAATACAGCACAGACAGATCTGACTAATGAATACGAAGACACAACAATAATTTATAAAGATGCCATTTAAAGGAAGCCATGTCCATTAGTACATCTTTCAGAATGGCAAAGAAAGACTAGGTAAGATGTGTGTTTTGCTTATTTAAGCTCAATTCACATCTTCCTGTGAAGCTCAAGCAATCTTCGGTACAAAAGACTCCGTGGGGACCTTAACTCTATTAAACACACATTACCAAGACCATGAAGCTCATGAGAAAAGATCATCTGTTAATCAAAGCAAGAAAACCTAACTTTTAGTTGTAGTAAAATTTCCATTTTTACTTATTAGATATGAGAAACATTTGTGCTGAAACACTCAGACAAGGTGTTCTTGCTTACAAAATGGAGATCCTCATAATATCAAATTTTCTGCTAAAAAACTGAATGAGAAGATTTTGAGCATATTGTCATTTCCCGGATAACAACATACTAATCAGAACCCATCTATGAAAATATGACTGCTATCATATGAATATTCTTCTCTTGGTTTGTAAACGAAATCCTTCATGAAAAACATTGCATGGAGAGAACAACGAATGTGATTTATTTGAACAGAAACACTCGTCTGTGACACGCAGCTATTTTTGATTGCACAATCCATCTTTCTAATGGAAGGTGGTAAAGGGAAACAGTAAAAAAAATGTCTGTACTTCTGATCAAACTTCCTGAACTTCATAAGCCAAAAATACCTATTATGCATTGCGAGGGAAGTCCTAACAACAAGTGTCCCCAAGCACTAAGCAGTTACACCCACAGGTCACAGTCTTGATACAGCAATAGGGATAAACCAAAGATCATAAACAGTCCATTCCCAAAGGAATGTTTCCACAAAACTCTTTAAAAATGCTTTCAGACTGTCACAATCCAAAACAGCGGAGTTCTACCCTTTCCCCTTTATTTGTATCTAAATTAAGGTCTAGAAGCCATTTTGAACAGACCAGCTTGATGGCTTGGGAAGAAGCACCTGGGAACATCACCCTCCTCCTTACTTCCCCTTTTAATAATGTGCACAGCAGAACGAGGGATGTCTTTATTTTTCGTTTTAAAGGAAGTTAAACAGTTTTCATTTATTACTGCTAAGTCTTTTCCCCAATGCATTGTCCTACGCTGCAGAATGAGAATGATTTGTACTTGTGTGGTTTCTTATTTCCCAGTATAGCTTTATAAAAGAGAGAAATTACTAAGAAAATCCATTGTCTAAAAGTTCCCTAATGCCAAAGGCAGAATTACATATCAGTGTGTGGTTGCATGAGACATCTCAAAGTCATTTATAAAAATGATAAGAAGCACTTATTTTTGGTTTGCAAATCAACAGCACTCCTATCAAGTTAGCAGAATTGCTTCAGAGTCTTCTACCAAAGATTCGCAGTGAAAAGGATTTTTTGGTTTAAATATGACCTTGGAAGCATCTTTTTTTTAATATTTATCTTGTACAAGTAAAATATTCACTATATAGCTGTAACAAATCTAAAATTGTCACTTGAAAACAGAAACGTCATATTTAATTGACAAAGACTTTGTACACTCAAAACAGATTTGCATTTACAAACATAAATTTTAGCCACTGATGCCACAAATATTTATGCCTATATTTCACTTCTAGCTCCAAAAGGATGGCATGTGAACAACACTATTCATTTATGCATTAGACAGAAAGGTGATTCTTTGTATCAGGTTGTGTCTTGGAAAGGTCTCATGCAAAATCTCACCAATAATATCACTTTAAAAAGAGAAGTAGCATTCTGAAATTTTATTCTGAATTTGGAATTGTAACACATATGGGAAAATTGCACTCTGAAAATTTCAAAACAAAGACTACTCAACCAAGAGGCTCCTCTCATCGTAGCTATTTCACTCTAGATGCAAGGGATACAACAGTACACACTCAGCCCATTCGTTTCCCCACCATTGTTTACTACTAATTCGCATATTAAGCACTAAAGGATGGATGACAAAAATGAAGTAAAACAAACAAACAAAAACCCCACAACAAACATAAAAAACAACACAACAGAAGTGAGGAGAGAGAAGAGTAGAAAATTAGGAAGAAAGTAATTCTGTTTTAGAGACAGCATTTGGAACCTGCAGACACATGACCAGATCCACACACCTAAAGCACAGTAGATCATTCAGATGTTTGAAATAATATTTCTAGTTTCATATACATTATAAATTGGTAGCATTACCTTTGTCCAGTCTTGTAGCTTGTGCTAGTTTTTTCTGAGCCTTCCCTTTCAATTGCTGGAGGGGAATTGAATCTAGTGCTTTCTGCTGAATAGAAGGATTCTCATACATCAATACAAGATGCTCAAATTTTGTTTGAAGTGCTTTCAAGATATTTGCAGCCTGCAAAAGGATTTTCAGTCACAAGATGATTTATGAACTTCCACCGTAAAACAGAGGAAATAAGCTCTCCTATTTCAGTTTAAGTCAGTCACAATTCTATACTCATAGTTACATTATATATTTCTTTACAGGTGAAATGTTTATTTCTACAGACATTAATAAAAACTGCAGATAGCACCACCCAAACTGTAAAGCCAGTTTTCTCATCTTCAAGCATTCTGAATGGCGTTGTGAATGAAATGTATGATGATTCAGAAAAGACATTTCTGATGGCAATTTTTATACTTACTTTCTAGCCCCCACTCCCCATATTTCTTTTGGACACCTTTTACCTGAAATTCATTCTGTTTCCTTGACATTGCTGCATCAGTTCTCAGAACTCCATTATTGATGAACACTGCTTGTCTGTTTCTTATTAATGAATACTGCTTGTCTGTTTCTAGTTCTAATTCTACTCTGACACAGATTTGAATATATAGCCCTGTGACCACATACCGAGCTGTGTATTTCACTACAAATCAAATATAAGGACTAGGCTTCTTCAGTCAGTTATCCTAAGTATCACTTGGTGGCAACTACATGTTACACCCAATAAGGTACACCTGTATCTACTAAGAGAAATAGTTCAAGTTAATAATAGTGGAATTAGCAGCTGAGCATACTATTTACTCCCATTTAAAGAGGGACAACACATGAATTGAAATGGGATTTTAAAATTAAGAGTCTGGCATATTTTGGGGGGAAGCCTGGGACAATCGTAAATTACGTTTTCTCCACTCCTAGCTCATGCTTCTTTAGCCTCATTAACTACCACCTTTGTTAAATCAAAAATCCCACACATTCCTGAGGTGCTAGCAGCAAATGCAACATAATTCACAGACGTGGGAACACTGCAGAAGACTTCTTTCAAAGGAACATTTAAATTAGGAGTGATTATTTTGATGCTGGACAGTACTATGGGACTGGTCCTTACTTTTCATAACTGCTGGAACAGAACAGAACTGGTTTTGCTCTTCCTGGAGCTCATCAGCTGTAGGTAACTGGTTTAGCATCACAAACCCAATTGTGTTCAGATTTGTTTTAATGCAAGTTGAAAGAACAGAAATAAGGGAAGTTAAGGACTGTGAATGTCTTATAAATCTTCATGTTCTGTCAGCTTCCTGAAAGACTGTTCAGAGATATTGCTCGGCACAGCAGAAAGTCTCCCAGATTCTTTGGCAAGAACCTCACTGCAAATTTAAGTTTGGCTATCTTCCTCCTGTAATCACTACGCCATCCAGGAAGGTATCAGAATCCATCCACCAGAACAGAGACTAGCCATAGCTTTCCTTTCTCCAAGTCTCAAGAATGCCTTATGATAAGAAACAGAAGAGCCAGAGATGACTCAAAATAACAATGGGTTAGGTCCCTAGAACAGTACCAGTTAGAAGTATTCCCGTGCTGCCTCATGTAATCTACTTTTCCCTGTGCTTACCAGGACTCCCACGAATCACAGGTGTAACACACAGGCAAGAAATAAAAATGCTTGCATGACAAAACCTACTCTAAATCTCTCAAACATCTGACAGCAGCACATACAACAATACAACTATACCTCTGCAGTATACTCGCTGAAAAACCAACACCTACTGCTGTGCAAGTCATAGCTAGGAGGAATTTTATGGACTTCCTTCCAATCAACCCAGACTATACAGACCAAATTCAATGGCTCAGAGAGTGAGCAGTATAATTCCCTGAAGTGATCAGCTGAAATACAGCATTCTAAGAGAGTGCCAACACTGCATTAGCAATGTCTCTAAATTGCCATAACTTTGGTCCCACCACTCATCTTGAATCTCAAGTATGGAAAAATAATAATTGCAGAGAAATGGATCCACAACTCTGATGGCTAGCATAAGTCAGGGCAGAACAAATACAAATGAGAAGGATTAGCCTCAGACTACATCAAACACCAACTTGAGATCTGCAGCATTTTTCTAATTCCAAGATCAACACAACATTTAAAGCTTCCAGTACCAACCAGTACTTCAGCAAGTCACTCTAGAGGTTTCATAATCCCTTCCAGCCACCATTACAGAAGCAGCTGAAACAGTAAAACCCAAGAAGCAGATCAAAATTCAAATAAACCTAGACAGTATACTTCAAAGGCAACTACTGGCATGCTAAAATAATTAGATTAAATGGCTCAATATTCAAGTGCCTACAACAGTTCTTTTTTTTTTCCCAAAGGACATTATGGGTGATGATGGGTCAGAGTGCTCTCTTTCCCAAAAAGCCATCACTTCAATCTGTGCCTTGCCATTTCTCTTCCACTGATCTTGGACAGCTACTGGGAAGAAACAGTATGTCATAGTTAAGCACTCAACAAGATACTGATAGTATCACATAAAAGAGAAACTCTGTTTAAGGACATATGAGAAGCAAGCTTTTGGAAGGATTCATTTTACATCAGCTTTTAAGACTGAAGTGATACTGATTCTTCAGGGCAAAGCTTTTTAGAAAATTAAACTAAAGCATCTTTCAAACCTTTTATCAAAGGTATAACATAATTTTTAAAAGTTGCATGATGTGTTAAGAGTCTCCTCCCATCAGGTCTGGTAACATCAGATGAAGGATTCTGCCTTTCTGTCTTGATAGGGAACTCCATCTCAACCTCTTAGACACGGAAACAGCCCAAACAACTATAGATTTGTCCTTGGCCTGGCTAAATTCCTCTCTCTCATAACAGTCTCATGTGAAAAAAGAAAGTCCTCACGGGCTACACATACAGGTCATAATGCATGAACTGAGAAGCCAACAATTATAAACATAACAGTTATGGTCCTGTTCTTTTACTGACGCTCAAATACCAAACACAGTAGACAGCCCTAGTCTCAACTTACCCCTCTCACCCTTTGTTCCTTGTTGTTCCCTTACAATACAAATCAGCTTTTTTTTCCATGACACCTTGATCAATAAAACATTTACAGAAACCTTCAACAAAATATCTTGTTAATATTCTATTTATGGCATATTTCATGTTGAAGTTGAACAGAGACAAAAACCAAAAAAACAAAAAACAGCACTCAAAAACTTCAGAAACCATCGGAAAAATTAGAAATTCCTCTAGTTCAACATCCTCCTCAAAGCAGGGTTAGCTATTAGGTCAGACCAAGTTGCTCTGGGCTTTATTCAGTCAGGTCTTGAAAACATCCGCCTCCTGAGAAGCCTGTCCCAACACTTAACCTTCTTCAATCTTTATATTCAAGATTAGTGCACCTACAAAGTTTCGAGGTTATAATTACCGTTTCGAGAGATTGCACAAGTGATGTTTCTGGTTGTTGACGGGCAGAGGCAAGAAGAGAGTCAGCAGGTCTTGAAGGCTGACGTGCAACTGTCTGAGCGCTGGCCATAGTTTCAGAGGATCCTGATCTGACGATTTGATTTGACTCATTCAGCCTGCTACTCCTCTCCCCTGCAATTAAGTCTCTGATTTTACGTAGCTGCTCAATTGAAGCTTCCTTAGGGAAAACCAGGTGAGTTTCTCCCTGAAATTTAGACAAATTAATTCAGCAGTTAATGCAAGTCTAAGCTAGTCAGCAGTTTGTATGCACTGCTAACAGCTGTACCATTTACTGGAAGTTAGCACACAAAAGCTTAGCAGGATCCAGCTTTTGGATTAGGTCCCCCACAGCAGAAACTATTAGATCAAGAAGCTACAGTCAGTCTAGAGAAAAAAGCGCTCATAACAACATGCTTTTGTTAGCAACTTATTCTGCAGAGCCACACATGGACAATGCAATTATGATTTGGCAGAGAAAGCAGCAACAACAGAAATGAACAACAAATGCTCAGTTCTCGCAGTACACCAGCGAAACACTAGGCAATGCAGAAGTACAGACAATGCTGGGGGAACAAGTCCCTAGAACAGCCTCTGCTGGAAATTCTCTTCTGTATGATACGTTTTAGGCTTTGTAAGTTTTCAGATAGGAAATATTATTCTTATTGAGACCTGCACCCAGCTTGGTTTCTGGGCTCCTATTTTTGATTGTAAAATGATTACTGGTAGCATAACAAAAGCTCAGTAATTATGACAGAAGCAAGTATCAGTGCACTTAACATGAAGAGATAGGTTACCAAAACCATGAACATCCTGAAACATTCACAGTTCAAGAGTTTCAGTTTCTACCACTGCTACTTTTGTATTTATTAAACTGAGAAATTTGTTTATCCACAGTTACCTTAGGTCACCTCTCATTGCAAACACATGGCTTCACTTTAACACTTAAAATTGTCACAAAACTAAATGGAATGTATAAATCCAGTGGAAGTGTCATAATTTTTAATTGAAAAAGTTGGCTTATCACACAGAGACAAAACAAGGAAAAATTTTAGTTATCGCAGTTGAAGAGAAGTTTGTGAGCTCCAGCCTCAGTTGACACAATAACCATAAGACTGAGCCAAAATGCTTTTAAAAATCTGACAGAAGCGAGAGCAGCACTTTATAATGTGTTTAAAATGCCTATGTTATAACTGCTTGAGTGCTTCACTACTTAGATTGACTACCTCTTGGCCAACACACATCATTAAAAGTCATGTCCTGAGCACCAGAATGAGAATAAGACCATTTATCCCTCTGTAGTTATAATTTCTTTCAGCATACTTTTTTTTTTTTACATTAGGACTACTACACTAATAAATTTCACCAGAAAAGAAGGCAAAGGTCTCATGACAACTGGACTTAAATAACATAATGTATATACCCATATAAAAGTGCAGCATTAAATAGACAAATTAAAGCAAAGCAAGAGTTGTTTTTCTAACCCCAGCTCTCCTGTAATTTCAAAGGCTGCTTCAAGCTTTGGCAGTATAAGTTCCAGCAAGACAGGGACCATTTGAGGACACAAAACAATCTTTGCAATATATCTTTTTGACTGCAACAGAATCAAAATTCACCCAAAACTATTCTAGGATACAGTTTCGTAACTATTTAAAATTGGTAAAAATCCCACCCTCCCACTACTTCAACAGTCTGTTGCCCTCCACTGCCGTCATGACAACACTAGTACTTGCGCAGCTACACTGCGAACTGTTTGAAAAATATTTTATTTGTTTGTTTGTTTGTTTTTGTTTTGGGGGATTTTTTTTTAACCAGATCAGCTTCCCTTATCTAACTCACCGTGGGGACACACAAGCCCCACTGCTGGTAAGAATAAGCAGCAGAAAAGCAGGATATTTTTTTGCACCCATTCCATATTACAGGTTCAACACACAGATCTACAATACAGAAACTGTTGTCTGATATCCACCTAATAGTGGGCTGCTACTAAGAGATTTCCACCCCATTTCCCACCTTTTCCTTTGTGCCAGCATGGATACATATCTGACCATTAAGCAAACTAGTTGCATGCCTGAACAGCAGAAAACCAATCTTATCACAGATCAGGTTAGCTCTAGCTCCACTAGATTACCAAAGTAGCCTCACCTACATTTTCTGTTGGTTACCTACAGATATTTGCAAACAAGGATTGAAAGAAAATGAAGAAAACAGCAACTGGGTTAAAATCTAATTCCTTGCAACTGTGAAAGAAGAAACAAAAATAAATCTAATTTTAAATTTTAGTGTGTAAGCTGATGAAGGCACCAGAAATGACTAAATTATACTCACCTCTTGAAATCCCATCTCAAATAAACATTCAACTGCTCCTCTGACAGGCAACAGCCTCGTGGAAAATGCTGGATTTCCAATCCGAATTAATCTATATTTTTCTTCATAAGGATTCCTGAAGAAATTAAAAGTTTTAATAATGGTTGCAAATTAAGTAAACACTTAAAAGCTGGGTAACTGTACTAAGCAGTATTAGTCATTCATAAGATATTTTTTAGAAGTTTAGTTTCATTCACACCATGTAGACAGAATATGAAACCTATCAAACTTTTACTTCATCTATGTATTTCTGCATTTAACTTTGAGACTTAAAAACCTGTTCTAAATTTTAGTTTGCAACTTAAGTCCATAAATATGTGTTTGGTAGCCCTGGCCAACAGACCTTAGTCTGCAGTTACACTTAATGACAACTGCACGTCCCCCTCCACCTGGTAGCATTCTAGCTGAACTCCTCGGCATGACACTGGATGGTTTTAGGGCCACTACAGAAATTATGCTAAACTTCCTGGTACACAGGTGAAACCACCATGGTCTCCTTGCTTCTTGAAGGGCTACCTCTCAGTTCTCCTTTCCTCTTTCAACTCTTCTAAACCTTCTTCTCTCATCTCTTTCTTTAAAAGGAGTCAGCCCAGGGCCCACTGTGGTGTCACACAGAACAGTTTTTGCAAATGATTGACAAAACAGATATAGACAGGGAGAGGCAGCTCATACATCTTGAGTTGCTGGATGACATCAAGGTCAACTGCACATATTGGTGTGTATATATACTCTACAGAGCCACCTCCCGAGAATTCAAGTATAATTAACTCTTGATACCAATTTTACTGAGTCAGATGAGAAAGGCAACAGAAAAATCAAGTTACTATTTTAGCATTGCTTGTTATGCATCTACTGATTTCTGATGTTTAAACACTTGCAGAATCACGGCCAATGCAGGCTTTTATGTGTAACGCAAAAAACAAGCCTTCAAAACAAACCAATCAGCAACAAATAAATAAAAATCCAAGCCACTACACACATAAGGTGAGAGACAATCTTGTTTTTAAATAATGACAAAAAGAAACGAGATGTTTTCGCACTTCAGCATTACATAACAAAATTGAATCGCAGGGCTCATCTTTGAGACGGTCTGTCTGTAAGCCCGGAAATAAACCGCTGCGAATACGTTACGATAAATTGCTTCTAAAGCTTTATTAGGCACAGAAAACAGGAATTACTAAACTGACAATCGGACTGCGTTATCCGAAAGACGGCCCGCCGTGCCCTCAGTCCCTTTGGGCGCCCACGCACGGCCGCGACCAGCGAGTCACGGCCAGGAACCGGGCCGAGCCCCTGAGACCGCCGAGTCGCTGCCCCCCACCAAGAGGGGGAGGCGAAGCGCGGCCCCCGGGGCTGAAGCCGCACGTTCCTGACAGCCGCCGCCACGCCAACCGACACCGGGCCGGCCGTGACGGGGCAGCGACACAGAGGCCGGGCTCCCCCGCCGCGCCCCTGCTCACCGGAGGATGTTGTCCGCGTAGGTGAGGAGCAGCCGCGACGCCTCCAGGAAGATCTCCCGCCCGTTCTGGCAGAGCTCGCTCACGGCCGGGGAGCCCGGCGAGGAAGAAAGGCCCACGGCGGCCGCCATCGCGCCACCCTGGCACGCGCACCACAACCCCCCCCACCCACCCCAGCCGGGCAGCGCCGCGCCGCAGTGCACATGCGCAGCCGGAGCTGTGAGGTCACTGCCCTCACACCTTGTGCCCGGTAAGGGGCGGGGCGGGCCTTAAAGGGCCAGAGTGGGGTGCGGGTCCTGCCCCGTCTGGAATCGGTGAAGTTACAGGAGCTGCTGAACTGCTTTATCCTGGGGATTTTAACCGCGTTGCAATCCTGACCCGCTTCTGAGGTTGGACCTCGTGATCACACGGGGCTCTCAGGAGCTCCCTTGGCAGGCGACAGTGTTATAAAAGTAAATAAACCTCCTTTGACATAAAAGTAATTAAATACTTTTGTGGGGGACTACGGAGGGTCCGTGGATTCCCTGACGGAGGGCACGGGAACAGAGATTAGCCTTGAAGATATTCAGGTCTATCCATGAGAAAGACGGGAGTAAAGGAGTATCTGGAGATACAAAGGTGTACCCGTGACAGAGAAGGCAGTGAAAGAGTAACATTGATGATAGCAAAATTAGCCAATGATATGTTAGTACTGCAACTTGTAACCAATAGCGAAAAGACACATGAGCTGGTAAAAACTACATAAAAAGGCATTTGTGGCAATAAATGGAGACTCCTGTTTGTACTTAAGAACCTGGTCTATGTCGTTTGTCTGTCTCAACCATGACATACTCTTTTTTGGTTTTTGCCACACTTCCAGCCTCACCCAAGTTACAAAGATAGGAACGCCTCTGCCTTGGCACCTCATCCAACCCTGCCCAAAGTCTGTCCAATAATGAAGAAAAAAACATAGCTGCTTCTTCTTTTTCTAGACTTCTGGTTTGTGCTATTAGTGAAAGAACTGTGATGTAGAATCTCAGACAAAAAGGTTTGCAGGGCTTTGCTTTCTTAAGAACACAAGATTTTAAAAGTTCCAAGTAGGTCATTAAAATTCAAGCTGGCTTGTCATTATTAGTTGACATTATGCTCTAGCTCAGCTGTCTGCTTCTCACAGGCCACTCACTTGAATGCCTAAATTTTTTTTAAGATGGTACCTATCCCTTACAGAAGCTGAGATTTAACCCAAGGGTTAAAAAGGTTTTAACTTTTGCTGTGATTACAGTTACTCTGCCTCCTAACATAGTTTAAAAGTCAGTAATTCAGCCTTCAAAACCACGGAATTGGTACCAAAGTAATACAATTTTAATTTGATGCCACATTCCTTGGCTGCTTCTTCAGCTTTTAACTTCCTTTCCATGCTTTTCATTTAGGCCTGTGGCTGTTCATGTTGGCTGCCCTCTCAAATTTAAAGACTAACTGTATTGCTATACCTGTAATGTAAGTACATAATGCATTTAAGTAGGGCATTTGTAAATAATGCTTTGGAAGTGCTCATAGCCAAGTGGTGTGAGAAAAAATAGAAAACCAAGTGCCAATTTCCAACAAATTACTAACACCTTCAATGTCCAAGAAATGATATTTCTAAAAGGAAAATAAATACACACTAGTCATTAAAAAAAAAAAATCTGCACAAGTGTTTATTTTTTCTTTATTAAATATTGCATTTCCCTCCTTTGGGGCATCTGTGTGGTTTTGTTGTTGTTTTCTGTTTGTTTGTTTTGGGTTTTTTGTTTGTTTGGTTTGGTTTTTCCTGCAGTAGGTGCTTCATGTCCTTGCTGATGAGACTTTGGCACACATTTTATGCTCTGTCATGATGGCTCCTAGACTTCATGTATTTGAAGTATTGTGCAACAGTCTTTCTCAAGTAAAAACTTAACTGTTCCTACGTGTCATCTCAAGCACAGCTTGCAGCATGGTCTCAGTTCAGATAACGCACTATGGTTCCTCCATTTGGAAGCAGCAATAATAGGTAGTTATTTGTGCATTAATGCTGTTGGTGTATTTCTGCATGTACTTTCAATACACTCCTGTGAAGTCACTGATCAACTTGTCTTTGTCTACTTCTAACTCTCTTTTCTACCAGCATTTCAGCCCCTGTGTGGAGGAGCACACTTTACCCAGGAGTGTGACAGCGAAGTTGGGAGCTGGTGAAAGATGGGAATCTGAGGGGCGCAGATTCAGAACAGGGATCACATCAGAACTGGGACTAGAGCAAGGGAACGAAGCGCAGGTTGGAAAACTGAACCAAGGAATTAGTTATGGCGGAATACAAAATGGGCCTGGTAGAGACTGTAAGGCCATGAAGAGCTCCTCCTGCACCTGGGTGCGATGGCCTTGAGTTATGTGGTGACGTACTGGTTACCACTGAGGTTCAGACAGGTCCCACCCGCTCCGTGTGGAAATGTGCTGCAGTGCTCAACATGGCATGAAGGAAACTGATGGGAAACCACAAGGTCTCCCTCACGACCGCAGCATTACCCTCTTGCCTGTTATACCACTGAGAAGGGCCATGAGGCTGGTGAGGGGCCTGGAGCACAAGTCTGATGAGGAGCGGCTGAGGGAACTGGGGCTGTTCAGCCTGGAGAAAAGGAGGCTGAGGGGAGACCTGATCGCTGTCTACAACTACCTGAAAGGAGGTTGTAGCATGGAGGGTGTTGGTCTCTTCTCCCAAGCAGCAAGTGATAAGTGGAAATGGCCTCAAGTTGCACCAGGGGAGGTTTATATTGGATATTAGGAAAAAATTCCTCAGGGAAAGGGTTGTCAGGCATTGGAACAGGGTGCCCAGGGAAGTGGTGGAGTTCCTAGAGTTATTCCTAGAGTTATTTAAAAGAGTTATATGCAATATATTTAAAAGAGTTTAAATGCAATAGATTCCTGGAGTTATTCCTAGAGTTATTGAAAAGACGTGTAGATGTGGTGCTTAGGGACACGTTTGGAGGCCGACATGACAGTGCCAGGTTAACGGTTGGACTCCACGATCGTAAAGGTCTCCGACGGGGAACGGGAGGCGCCGCCGGGCTGCGCAATCCACCGCCGAGTTACCGATTCGCTCGCAGAGCTCCTCATCAATCGGGACATCGGAGATCAACTACAAAGCCGTCGCGTGGTTGTCCCCCCGGTCTGTCCCGGGTGGTGCGGCCCGGCGCCTTCGGAAAGGGCGAGGGAGGCAGAGCCAACCATCGCGGAGTAGGGGGGAGCGCGGCCGGCGGAGGTATCTCTGCGGGCTGGGACGGGGGGAGGCGGGGGGTTGCCGGCCGGCCCCTGCCGGGAGCGGGAGAGCATCCCCCGCCGGCAGAGCCGCGGAAGAGGCTGCCCCCAGCGGAACAGGGCGGGACGGCAATGGCGGCGCCGGGCGGAGCGGCCCCGGCCGAAACGCGGGGTGGTGCACGGGAGTCCGGTGGCGCCGGAGACGTTCGCTGCGGTTTTGACTCTTGCTTTAAGCATTAAAAGTAGTTAATGCCCTTGAAACACCCGGTGGCGTCCCGTAGCTCTTGTTCCCGGGTAGAAATTGTGCCCCGCTTGTTCTTTTCAGTGCGCAGTAGGTAACGGAGCATTGCTTGGGTCAGCCTAGTTCTCCGGATTATTTTACACCGGTTGACAGCATTTTATTAGTTTTATTAGGTTACCGTGTTTACTAATATTAACATCTGCATGTGGCATTAGGCATGGAGTGCCTGAGAGACCTCTGCATTTAACTCCCCACTCTTCTTATAAAATGCAGCCTGACTGCCCCAAAACAAGTGACAAATTTGAGTCTGGATTTAAAGCAGCCTCCTTAAAAAACCCACCTGCATTAGTAAGCACTGGTTGTAAGTTTTGTTTTTTTAATAATGCTGCTGTGTACTTGTGCTGCCACAGAAAGAGCAGGTCTGTGTATTTTAACAGGAGTGCGTTGCCTGGTTGCCCCATATGGTCCCTGTACAGCTCTCTATGTTTTACCAAACACCTGGCAATGTCACAGTGCCTTTTTTCCATGGTAAAAAGCGGGTCGAAGCCTGTATGGCAGATGTTGACAGAGCCGTGCTGCAGCAGGATGGATGCCCACCACCAGACCTGCCCCCGACCTGGCGGTGGCCGAGGCGGGAGACGAGGGCTGTGTATGATGCAGTGCTGTGGCGTTACCGCTTGGCATGGTCCTCTTGTCCTGCCTGAAGAGCTTGTGCTCAGCGGTGGCCTTCGCTGTCAGCTGATGTGCCTCACGATGCGTGGGGTCTGGTGGTGTTACCTTCAAGGGAGTTGTGGTGGTGTGGTACATCTTCACAGTATGTTTGGGATTGGAAGGGACCTCAAAAGATCATCTAGTCCAATCCCCCTGCTGGAGCAGGAACGCCTAGGTGAGGTCGCACAGGAACACGTCCAGGCGTGTTTTGAATGTCTCTAGAGAAGGAGACTCCACAACCCCCCTGGGCAGCCTGTTCCAGTGCTCTGTCACCCTTACTGAGAAGAAATTTTTCCTCAAATTTAAGTGGAACCTCTTGCGTTCCAGCTTGATCTCATTACCCCTTGTCCTATCATTGTTTGCCACCGAGAAGAGCCTGGCTCCATCCTCGTGGCACTCACCCTTTATATATTTATAAACATTAATAAGGTCACCCCTCAGTCTCCTCTTCTTCAAACTAAAGAGACCCAGCTCCCTCAGCCTTTCTTCATAAGGGAGGTGCTCCACTCCCTTAATCATCTTCGTTGCCCTACGCTGGACCCTCTCCAGCAGTTCCCTGTCCTTCTTGAACTGAGGGGCCCAGAACTGGACACAATATTCCAGATGTGGTCTCACCAGGGCGGAGTAGAGGGGAAGGAGGACCTCTCTCGATCTACTAACCACCCCCCTTGTAATACACCCCAGGATGCCTTGGCCTTCCTGGCCACAAGGGCACAGTGCTGGCTCATGGCCATCATGCTGTCCACCAGGACCCCCAGGTCCCTTTCCCCTACACTGCTCTCTTAATATGTAATTTCCCAACCTATACTGGAACCTGGGGTTGTTCCTGCCCAGATGCAGGACTCTACACTTTCCCTTGTTAAATTTCATTAGGTTATTCCCCGCCCAACGCTCCAGCTTGACCAAACACACTTGAGGTGCATGTTCCCTGACAGTTTAAATGCCTCGAGGCTGATACAGGGTAGGTGGAGGTAGAAAGGTGAGCAGTCTCTTGTCCAAGATAGGTATTTCCTTGGTGGCAGAGACCAGAAAGAGTTTCTTGACTCCTTCTGTTCTGAGTTTTCTAGACCATTGTGCCTGACATAAAGGTTGAGGTGACAACATCCGTAACATGATAATGGTAGGACATACACTTTCAGGTGAACACATGCTTTCTCCCTTAGAAGATTTAAGCTATTAATGCTCCTTGTTGATACCTCCAGCTGGTGGTTAAAGCCCCAGGGGGAGTTTTGCAGCAACACTAGAGGGTGCCTCACAGTCCACAGTAGTGCAAACTCGTATTCATTAGCAGCTTAAGCTAGAAGAGCCCACTGGAGGCATTCACAAAGTGAAAGTGTCTCTGTGCCCTCTCTGCCATAACACATACTATTCCTGATTACAGACATGGAAACTACATCCCTTCCTGCAGGGTTGAAAATTTGCTTTCATGTAAAAAGCAGGTTGATAACTGTTTTTCACATTGGCTGCTTTATTGTTCCATTTGTGTCTTCTTTTTCTTCCCAGTTACAGGAATGTGCTTGAAGTGATTGCTTTCCACCATGTTGTCACAGCGCTCGTGGGATCTATTAAAGATCTCAAATCTCCATTTCTGGAATCTGAATTTAAATCTGCATTTACAAAACCACAGAAGAGCTTTCAGCAAGTCACTGCCTGCATGTCGAAGGAAAGTAGTTGTTACAGGTATCGGCTTAGTGTCCCCTCTTGGCGTGGGGGCTCAATTTGTGTGGAAGCGCCTGCTCCAAGGAGACAGTGGGATTACATCGCTAGATGGGGAAGAATATGCAGGCGTCCCCTGTAAAGTGGCTGCTTGCGTGCCAAGGGGAAAGGAGGAGGGTCAGTTCAGTGAAGAAAGCTTTGTGTCGAAGTCAGAGATCAAATCCATGAGTTCTGCTACTGTCATGGCCATCGGTGCAGCAGAGCTGGCAATGAAGGACTCCGGCTGGTCTCCTCAGTCTGAACAGGATCGCTTAAGTGCTGGTGTAGCAATTGGGATGGGAATGGTTCCGCTGGAAGAGATTTCTGATACAGCTGCTTTATTTAAAACAAAGGGCTATAACAAGGTCAGCCCGTTCTTTGTCCCAAAGATTTTAGTCAACATGGCAGCAGGCCAGATTAGCATTAAATACCAACTGAAAGGGCCGAATCATGCGGTGTCGACTGCGTGTACCACAGGTGCTCACGCTGTTGGAGACTCCTTTAGATTTATTGCTGCCGGTGATGTTGATGTCATGTTGGCCGGAGGGACTGAGGCTTGCATTAGTCCTTTGTCCTTGGCTGGATTTGCAAGAGCTCGGGCCCTCAGCACGAGTTTTAACTCAAGCCCTAAAATGGCATGTCGACCGTTTGATTCACAGAGGGAAGGATTTGTAATGGGAGAGGGTGCTGCTGTGCTGGTCTTGGAGGAGTATGAGCATGCTGTACAAAGAGGTGCTAGGGTCTATGCAGAAGTCCTAGGTTATGGACTGTCTGGTGACGCTTGCCACATAACAGCACCTAATCCAGAGGGAGATGGTGCATTCAGGTAAGAACCATGTGTTGATTATGATGGCTACTTCATATGTTATTATAATATAATTAAATTACAATAATATTATATATTATAATGATATATAAATATATAGTTATTAATATAATAATATATTATGTTTATAGTGGGTACATTTGTTTCTGTTATTGTGTGCTTTTCCTAGAGAAATGCTGTTCAATCTTGAGCTTCTGGTAAGGTTGTGCCCCAATTTTGTTTTTATAGCAACAGGGTGAAGGCTGGTTCTTGCTAGAATCAGCCTTTTTGCATAGAATTATGAAAGCTTTCTTTATGTGAAAATATTTTACGTTTGCTGCCTACAGCTGTTCACACGAATAAGACTCAATGGAAACTTTTTGTTTAAGATTCTTATGGTACAATAGAATCTTTTCAAGTTCTCCTTCACCCTTTGTCCATAGAGAAGAGAGATCCCACTGTAAAAGCAGTGATTTGCTGTGGTCTGAAAAGGAAATAGGATTGCTAAAGAAATCCCAAGTGATGAAAGCTGTAGAGCACTTGGAGGATAATTACTGTACATGCAATTAGCATTAATTATGGCTATTCTTATTTAGAAAAGACTTCAGCTTTTCATAAACAAAGTATTTCAATCATATGCCTGTGCTACAATAATATTTAAATACTTCATTCTAATACATCTAAGAGTGTTGGTGGAGTGCCATAGCAGAAATACACTTTAGTACTATTTAGTAAGATGGTAAAGCTTCATAATTGTTAATCTTATCAAAAACAGTTCACAAGTAGATGCTATTCCTCTGTCCTTATCATTGATCTAATCAAATTGTCAGATAAATTACACATGTAAGTATATGTACTCTTTGTGAGCTTTGTGTGAGCTAAACAGTACTACTGACAGTGGAACCTTTAGTAAAGATGTAGTTTGCATTATTCTGAATTTATGTGAATATTTAATAACAAAATTCAATATATTACTGCACAAATAAATCAAACTTTTGCATGGTGTTGTAAAGCTGTGTTTGTATCCTCATTGGGTTAGCAGATTTTTCAAGAAGTGTAATATACCAGGTTTCCCTCTATGCTATTTGATTCATACATAATTGTTCTACAGACTTAGGTGTGAGTTGCGTAATCAGGAGTGTCTTATCTCAGATTCTCAGACTTGTTTACCCTTGAGATGGTATGGCAATATATTGTAACAAAATTTTTGTATATTTTATGATTGCAGTAGCATATAAATTAAATTCGCAGTGGGATGTAGTTGAAAGTTAATCTTGGTATCTCAAAAATGTTGAGCCTTTCCACCCTTGAGATGAAGTGATACATTTTAATACAGTCTTCAAGCCAATATTTTCTTATTGCACTGGTATATGGGTTAGATCTGAAATGTATATGCTTCACTTTTCTGAAGGAATTTTATTTACCACATCAAAAAAATTTCAAGGGAATATATTTTTTGTCATCTTCTCATAACTTCTACAGTTGGAGACTAATACATATTGGAATAAACCTGCAGAACAGGAGAGGCAAAGCCAGACTCAGATGTATGGCTATAAAGTGTGTTCTACACAATTAATCTGTTATCTCCTTAAGTAAATATGCTTCTTGCAGCTGATGTATTTAACTAAATTAATGTATCTGTTTCTGTCATGGTTAATCAGTAATCTTTTTTTGCTTGAATGTTGGGTCACTGTCTAGTGACAGTGAGCATCAGTGAACTCCAAGCTAAGCTGGATGCATCTGAGGGTGGAAGGCTCTAATGGAGACATTTAAATTTGTCTGGCAGCCTGTGCTATCCTTTTTTGAGCTTCTTTTTATTTACTAATTTTTCATAAAATTCAAAAGAGTCAGTGGTCCTTTGCTTATAGGTATTTTTGTTTGATAGAGCAAGTTTTATTGCTAATTCCTTAACACCATAAATATTGAGGGGAAATAAAATGTAAAAACAGGAGGATCTTCTTTTGATTTACAATGGCAAGGGGATTTCTTGGATCATTGTACTAACTGTTACGTTAATGCATCAGCTACCCTAAAGAATCTTCAGATCAGGAAACCTAATTTTTGTAACAATTTCGGGTAGTTATTTCTCTCTCAAATGTTTTCAAATTTTGCATTGGAAAGGCTCCTTTATATATTAATGTAGACTGTAGAGATTGTTTATCTTCTTTCTTTTCTTTTTTATTTTTCTCAACTATGGAATTTAATCTGTAAATTTTTAGCAGCAAGTCTGATTTTATAGTAGGCCTCACCACTACTGTCTTTTTAGGGTGGCAAAATGTAGATGACAGTATGTTTAGTTAGATGAATCCATCTCTTGTCATTTACATGCCTGATAAACTATGTCATGCAGATTTTTGCGTTTCATAAACATTTAAAAACACCCTGTATGGTTGCTTTTGGTTTGGACATATGTGTTAGTAACAAAAATACAGTAGGAGATTCAGCTTTCTGCCCTTTTTTTTTTTCTTTGTTTTCCCTTAGGTGTATGTCTGCAGCAATAAAAGATTCTGGGATCAGACCTGAAGAGGTAACATATGTGAATGCACATGCAACTTCTACTCCTCTAGGAGATGCTGCTGAGAATCAAGCAATCAAGAGACTTTTTAAAGATCACTCACGTAATATTGCAGTTTCCTCAACGAAAGGAGCAACGGGACATCTCTTGGGGGCTGCAGGAGCTATTGAGGCAGCATTTACCGCACTGTCCTGTTACCATGGAATTTTGCCACCTACTCTAAACCTACAGAAAACAGAGGCAGAGTTTGATCTCAATTATGTTCCTTTAGTAGCTCAGGAGTGGAAAACTGAAAAACGGCGTATAGCACTCACAAATTCATTTGGCTTTGGTGGTACTAATGCAACTTTGTGCTTTGCAAGTGTTTAGCTTATGTTGTGTGTGTTGCGAAAAAGGCACTGATGATTTTCTGTACTGCCACCCTCGCAGTTTTGAGAATTGCTCATTTGATACACAAGAACTTTACTCACCCTAACATTGACATCAGTAATTCTTTTAGAAAGAAGGAATTTCTTTTACTCATTTAATAAAAATAAATGAAAGCTCTATTCTTTATGTGGTAAAGAAGTTTTTGTTCTTGACTAGAAGAGGAGACATTGATCATTCTGTGTTTTTGCTTCAGTAGAATAGATTTTTCATATGCATATGGCAGAGAAATTGCTTGGAAACATTTATGCAAAAGAGAGGCTGGCCAAGTTGGGACTTCACAGCCATGACTTGATGACTTACTGTGGTGATGATACAAGGTTTATGATTAAGCTCCCCTTTATTGCCCATTCCATTTATAATTCTGCCTTTTTACTCTTGATAAGTTGTTTCAAATATGACTTATGCACATTCTTCCATACAGATGACATTCAGGAGAAAATAATACAGGAGTTAATGAGATATGTGACAGGGGTTAATTTTCGTTTTAGCTTTATTCATTTCCATATATTGCATTATTTGGTTAGCCATGGCATGGAGTGGTAACAGTGAAGAATGCACACAGCATGGCATGTACATTTTCCATGTGGCACAGGGATTGACTTGGTAGTTGATAACCTGTTTTGTTCTGAAGCTTTGGACAAGAATAGCAAGGCAGATATTCAAGTATGGTATTGAGGATTTAAAAAATAGTTGCACAGAAAGGAAAAAGGCTCTTGAAACCTCTGCTTGTTCTGCCAAAATGGAAAAATAGAACTAGCCAAACTTTGAAAAAAACAAGGATCTTTTAGCAAAGTAAAAAAGCATATGCAAGAAACAGATCTGGGTCTTGTGTTGAGGATGAGAAAGACGAAGAACAAGGACAGGAAAATGAAATTATACCTGAAGCTGGCATATTGATGGTGGTTTAGGTTTTCTCTTGCAAAGAACAGGTAAAGGACTTTGACTTTTCTGGCACCAGTCAGCACCTTAGCCAAGTAGTGCCTCCATCCATAGTGCAGATGTGATTGAAGTCAGATGGGTTACTTTATTTAAAGATATTTTACCAGTTTTCTTTTTGAAAATGTCATTTCTTAGCCTTTGACCCATGTAAGTGGAGGCAGAGTAGCTCACTAGCTGTAAAGTAAAGGACACATAAAGTAGCTATACTATAAGTAAATTTCATTCTGGAAAGAGATTACTGATGGGCTATCACATGGCTTTGTAGCACCCTAAAACCTCATTATTTATACAAATGGCCTGAGTGATGATGTGGAACAGCATAATTTTTGCATTTGCTGTCTTTACTGAGCAGAAAGTTAAAGAGAATGGCAAGAAAAATGCAGTTGGAGAATGATTAAGACTCACTTAGAAGCTGAGCTCATAGAGAACAAGGCAGTCCAAAATGGCTTAGTGAATAATGCCTGAAAGTAGAATAATATATTACCAAAGGGAAAATGTAAGAGCATACAAACCAAAGAGAGCATGGGAATTTGCTGTTGGGAAAAATACCCACAAACCTCTTAGATTGTGATAATAGTAGAAATACAATTAATGAGGACCTAGATTGCATGAAATATAAAAAGCGGAATATAAAATTCAACATGACTCTCTGAAAATTATATACAAAAAGGAATTAATTTAAATAATTCAGCCTCGGGGAGAGAGCTAGCAGCAGGGTTGTGCATTCATCCAGTGAGTTTCTTCTGCAGATAGGATTTTGCAGGTAGTTGTAATCCAGGGAGGAATATAGGAAGACTAGATAGTGCTGCGTTATTGTGGACCTGAAGTACAGTCTGACTAAACCCACCCAGTATTGATACATAGCCGCAGATCTGTAATTAATATTTTGTCAGAGAGATATGCTTCCCTTTCCCTCTGATAGCAGAGGTCATGGCCTCAGGAGTGCTGGATGCAGACTCCTGGGTACCAACCATGAAAAGACAGATTATAGCGTCACACAGAAAAATACAATAAAACAAAACAATTAAAAGATCTTTCTTCTCACTTCAGCTCATTGCAATTTAATCGTCTGCTGCAGGTAACCTTTAAACCATGAAAGCTTTGTGACGAGTTATTTTAGGTGGTTTTATTATGGATAACTGTAACAGGCATAGATGCAATACTCAATAGTGTGCCCTGTAGGGAATTAAGATTTTTTAAAAAATGAATAGAGCCAAAGTTTGACCTGTGTTGATTTGAATTTTTTTTGTATTGGTTTCATTTTTTTGTACTTGTTTGGAATCATCTCTTTTTATCACATACCCCACTGAACTGGTCAGGGACTACTTAATGCTAATTGCTGCTTTATTACGATAGTTGCAAACATAAAAGGAAAATAGATGTCTCGCTGTTGCTAAACTATTAAGCGGCCAAATTGACCAACATATTTAAACAAAATGCTTTCCCTTAAAATACTCACTTCATCTTAATAATCGAGAGGTATAATGGTCCAGAGCTTGTGTGAGCACAGGCACGTCACAAGAAGAGCCAGAGGCCACGAATGCATTTCCAAAGAGCAAGTTATATTTTAGTTACCTCTGTACTGGGGTATCTCAGAAGATGCACCTGAGCTCCCATGCAGAGGTAGCACAAGTGGGGATGCAGGCGCTGGTCAGTTCAGCCCTGGTAGAAGATCACTGGGCCTGATGAGCTCGCCTGTATTTCAAGGCTTCAGACAGGTGCAGCCTCTTGCTCTTTTCTCACAACAAAGCAAGAATCTCAGACATTGTGATAAGATGTCTAGAGTTTTTCACAGGCCTATGTTACCTAACAGAGAGGTTCTACTCATCAAGCATACAAGGTCAGTAAAACAATTAGTGTGATGTATATGCTTTTTCTACAGAAAGCTTCAAGTCACTTGAGTGTATTTACATTTAACCAACCTCCTCGCCATTCTTCCATTATATTCCCATACAGTTTGTATTAAAAAAGTTTAATATTTAGACTCATAAGCTTGGAGTTACAGTCTGATAAGCAACACCTGGAAATACATTTATTTTGAAGTGTTTGAGTGTATATTTTGAAGCCTACTTCTACAGTGGTGCAACGCAGTTGTGAGAGCCAAATGCTCTGGGGAGGCTCACAGAGTGGCCGAGGCTGGAAAGGCGGCTCTGGAGATCGCTTAGTCCACCTTCCCTGCTCAAAGCAGGGCCAGCTAGAGCAGGTTGCTCAGGGCCACATCCAGCTGGGTTTTGGGTATCTCCAAGGATGGAAATGCCACAAAATCTCTGGGCAACCTGTGCCAGTGCTTGGTCACACTCACTGAGAAGTTTCTTGCATTTAAACGGAATTTCCTGCATTTGAATTTGTACCCATTGACTCGACCTTTCACTGGACAATACTGAGAAGAGTCTGTCTCCCTTTTCTTCATTCCCCCCATCAGGTATTTATACACATTGATCCCCCCAGAGCCTTCTCCAGGCTGAACCGTCCCAACTCTCTAATCCTGTCTGCATATGTCAGATGTTTCAGTTCCTTTATCATCTTTGCGGCCCTTCACTGGACTTGCTCCGGTATGTCGATGTTTGTCATGCACTGGGGAGCCCAGGAGTGAACTCAGCACTGCAGATGTGTCTCACCTGTGCTAAACAGAGGGAAAGAATCATCTCCCATGACCTGTTGCTGGTGTTCTTCCTAATGCAGCCTGCAATGCTTTTGGGCTTTGCTGCAAAGGCAGCAGGTCCATCAGCTGAGCTGCTTTCCAGCTGGTTGGCCTGGGGGAAAATGGTGTGTGGGGTTATCCTTCTCCAGATGCAGGACTTGGCATTTCCCCTTGTTGAACCCCGTGTGGTACCTGTCAGCCCATTTCTCCAGCCTGTCCAAGTCCCTCTGGATGGCAGCACCCACACCTGCTGTATCAACTACTCACAGTTTTGTTTAATCAGCCATCTTGCTGAAGACTTTATCCCATTGTCTAGGTCATTAATGAAGGTGTTAAACAGTTCTGGTTCCAGCCTCTGGGGAACTCCACTGGTGTTTGGCCTCCAGCTGGACTTCATGCTGGTGATCACAATCCGTCAAACCCAGCACCTCAGCCAGTTTTTAGTCCATTTCACTACTTAGCTGGTCCATCCTTCCTCAGTTTGTCAAGAAAGATGTTATGGGAAACTGTATAAAAAGCATTGAAACTGTGATGGTTTTTAGCAATCCTGCTGATGTTAAAATCAATACTTATATGAATATACATATCCCTTCAACAAAAAACTGCAGACTGTGATCCTTGGCTGCTACTGATAATCACGTCAGGTTTCCTTATTGAAACGTGCATTGAGACTAAGAACGTGAATGTAATTTGAGAAATGTCTCTGTCCCAGTTATTTACTCATTGGTGAAGTGGAAGCAAAGTAAAAATAGATTATTTAAAATATTGTTTTGATTTGAATGAAAGATTTTTACTTAAACTAATGTTTTTAGAAATAAATGCATTTGAAGCAAAAATTGGAATTATGACGATGTACATGAACTCATTAATTTAAAGAAACCTAATAAAAAGTTGTGTTATAAAAAAATACAAGCAACATGTGTTTGCTGAAATCTTACAAAAGTCAAGACACTGTTCTGGGTTAACTACTGGCTTTCTCTAGAAACAGTTTGTTAAAATGATAAACCTAGTTTCATTTTGGACTTCCATAGCTTGTTCTGCAAGTGTAAAGAGAATATATTCCTCATTCAGTTTACTCAGGTTTGTTTAGTTCTGTGTGCATACATTTTTTTCTTAGGCATTCAGCACATTTTTTACTAATGAAAAAATTTATAAAATAATGTCTTGTCCTATCACCCTTCCCACCCAAACAAACAGCTGGGACAGCTGTGCTGAGGGGTCTGCGCCGAGTCCCTTAGGTCTGTCAGAGTGTTTGGGGTGACCTCTTTGTGGGACCAGCCTTTTGAGTTTTGGGACCAGACGGGAAAACAGGTGGTAAAAAAGGCTCCAGGGGGTTCACTCCCAATTTTTTGTGACCTAATTTGTCTTCCCTTGTGGGTTTTCAAGTTTGCTTCCTTTTTAATGAAGTCAAAAACAGACTTAGAGGAGAGTTGGACGGTAGAGAATGTTTACTGAAATAAAGAGAAAAGTCTTCATTATAAGAGATATGAGAAGCTTTACTGATTTTAAAAGATGATTGGAAGTGGATTTTTGGAAAGCAAAGCAGGGCAGTGTTTCAAAGGTCAATGACTTTTTGGGTGGTCTGAAAAACAACTGGTATAAGTTTGCAATTATTTTTTTCTTTCTGTTGTTTAACGCTGACATTTTTACTTAGTAAAGCTTTGTATTGATTATTGATGTCAGAAAAAAAAATATATTTTAATCCATGTGCTGGTCTTCTGTTAGAAACAAGACAGGGTCAAATATGAATATAATTAGCAGAGGAAGCATTTTAATAGTTTTTGGGCATTGTATGGAGCACTTCTACCTTGGACAATTTCTGGGGAAAGGTTCCAAATACCTTATTCTTCTGCACTGTAGGATTTGGTCCTTCAGCAGTATATGCTTGTTGTATTCTGAAGTGAAAAATAGATGCTGCTGTATCAGAGAACGAAAAGAATATATGCTGAATTGTTACGTTCCTCCCTGCCCCCCCTTGTATTTCCCATCACTACGTTCTCATCTTTTTTCCTAATTTGTGTAAATAACATATTACCACTAGATTTTGCTACCTGAAAAAGAAAACAAAAACAAGTTTGCATGTATTTTTTGTTTGAATCACAGAGTTGTGCATCATCTTAAAGCAATAAACATCCCAAACTTTGAAATATATATAATCTTACTTTATAAAAGTGCAGATTTTGAAGATAAGCCAAACCCTATGTGTTTCAAATGCAGCTTCAATAGTGGAGTGTACTGCAGAATGGAAATAATTAGTGCTTTTAAAGTCATGTAAAAGTCCTAATCACACTGTTTTTCCTGGAGCGTCTTTGTTCAATGACTTGTGAAAATATATCAATTCAACTTCTTCAGCAGAACTAAAAATGGACTAATGTGCTTATATGGTACTTGAAAGACCTAGACTACATCCTTCTGTCGCAGGCTCTCTGTGCGACTTCAGTCAAGTTACTGAGGTTCAGGTTCAAGTTCTTAAATATACATTTACAAATATTCTGATTTTCATTTGGTTTTGATATATAAATCACATTTCACCTGAAAAACAAACAAACAAACAAAAGCCAAAACCCCAAAAAAACACCACCACCACAACAAAAAACACCAAAAAAACAAAATCAGAAAACCACCCCAAATGTTTGATCCTCAGGTACCTTGGTGAGTTTGGGCAAGTCCTCCAGGGCTTCTGGTCACCATCTTGACACAATCAAATCTCCCTACCTCCTAAGATGTGGTGAAAGTAACTACCCTCAAGATTTAGATTCTGTGGTAATGTTGGCCCAAACTCACTAGCTAGTTTTCACAAAATACAAAATTGAAGCTCAAATTAGCATTTTCCACAATTGAGACAATAGTGAAAATATTATTCCTTCTGTATATTTCTGTCAAGATCATATAGCCTGTTTAGTTTAATCAGCATAGACTGGCTCATCTGAGATTATAAATAATTCTGTATATATCACATTTTATGAATATAACTTTAGTTCCATTTTTTGAGAAGAACACAGGCCCCCCCATTTGATTTCTAAAGCTATCATCAGTGACAGAAAAAAGTAGGATGAAGGCAGTTTTATAAAGTAAACAAAATGTATAATAGTTTCTCCTTGGGCAGGAGACATCATTCTAACTTTTGTAACAATGATGATTAATTTTAACTTTGTAGAAAACCAATTTTCTACCCAGAGTTATTGAACTGTAAAGAAATCCGCCAGTATCAATTGCTTATAGTCAGTACCTCTGTGTAGGAGGCACAATAATTTTAGTATGACAGCTAACATACAGGAATACCAAACTGGTAGTATATAAGGCAATTGCAGCCCAAGGTCTCTGTTAAAATATGTTAATAGGAGTGAATTGAAATAAAATAGTAATAAGAAGGATTGAAAAAAAGTTAGGTTTTTTTTTTTTTTTTAAAGAGCATAAGAAATGAAAAAGAGGAACTATAATTGAAAAAGAGATTTGTATTTTTAATGGGGGTCTTGTAGTTTTACTAGAGTGCTATAAAGCAGATCAGATGTTAAATAGCTGGACATTCCCATGTAAGTTAATATCGTTTTGTCATTTCCCTTTTTTGTCTTCATCAGAATCTTGGTGTTACATGTTATTGCTACAAGCAGTGATCAGGACTGTTTCGTGGAGTTCAGAATGCCATCAAGCATGCTTGGGGCTGAAACAAGACATCAGAGTTACCCTAGGAGTTAATTCTCATAATGTTTCAAGCTTGCTGGAAGATAGAAAGAAAAAAAGCAGATGGCTTGCTGACATTTGGCTTGATGTGGAATATTTATAGACAACAAGTTCTGAAAGAGTTTCAGAAAATAATAATTCTGTCTGCTATTTATTATTATTTTTTTAAAAAGAAGCAATCATAGTTTCTGTTTTTTCTTGAGGACTTGTATCCAGGAATGGTGTCTATGGCCTAGGGAGGCTTACATGCAACTTGGTATCACCTGCCTGTATTTAATGTGAAAATTTTTGAATGCCATCCTGAATCACCTTGGAATGCTCAGGGAATTTCTTAAATCAATTATGGGATTTTTTTTTGCTCTTAGGAAAATTGGATATAATTTTGATAGCAGAACCACCAGGTTCAGCCACCTCCATAGTTGTTTCTATCAGGGGGCAGTCAACTTCTCTAAGCTTGGTGCCAACCCTACAGCCCTCGCATGTGTGTAGGAGGCCAAGTCAGTACAGCTGAGGCTGCACTTTGCTGGCCTTGATCTAATAAACCCTGATCTGTACCCAGCCCAGAGTGCAGAAACAGCAATAGTACCTATCTGGCTCATCTGACAGCAGGCAGCACTACACAGAAAACAGCCTCTGGAGCCGACCTTGTCCACATGCTGCTGTTCAGCCCTTGTTTACACATTAAAAAATGCCTGGACACTTGCATTGATTAATTCATTTCAAATATAGATCTCATGTCAGCTGTGTCTATTGAAAAGTCGGGACAGATTGACTCTTTTCTTGGATGGAAAGGAAAGGCCATAGCGTTGTGCCAAAACAGGGTCTGCCTGGTGTACAATAAGCCCAATTTTAGCACACAGAGACGAGATATTGTTTATTACAGAGTTGTGCAAGTCTGGATGCGGGAATAAAGCCAGCACACCAGACAGAAAAGTAAAAGCCATTGTATACAAAATCTCACCACAACATTCACACCCTCAGGGCAGTCCTAAAGAGCCAACTGGTTACATATTTGCATATTGGTTACTCGATCACTTTACAGAATCACAGAATCGACTGGGTTGGAAAAGACCTCAGAGATCATCGAGTCCAACCCTTGGTCCAACTCTAGTCCGTTTACTAGATCATGGCACTAAGTGCCATGTCCAATCTCAGTTTAAAAACCTCCAGGGACGGCGAGTCCACCACCTCCCTGGGCAGGCCATTCCAATGCCTGACCACTTTCTCTGTAAAGAATTTCTTTCTAATATCCAGCCTAAATTTCCCCTGGCAGAGTTTAAGCCCATGCCCCCTTGTCCTATTGCTAACTGCCTGGGAGAAGAGACCAATCCCCACCTGGCTATAACTTCCCTTCAGGTAGTTATAGAGAGTGATGAGGTCACCTCTAAGCCTCCTCTTCTCCAGACTAAACAACCCTGATCAAACAACAGACTAATGACCCTGATCAAGGGGTTCTGGGGTTAAAACAAAAGAAGCTGTTAACCCCATTGCAGGAGAGCGGGGGGCGGGGGGGGAGAAGTGTCTGCACCTTCCACGTCGAAGGAAGGGAGGGGGAGAGTGGCATTCTGCCACACTAGTTTAAAAGGATATGCAATAAATTTCTTAATTTGGATAAAACTAAGTCTGCTCTATATCCCATAAGTCAATGTTATATATATATATATATTTTTTTTTTTTAAATTTTAATTTTAAGCATGACTCTCATGTAACTGCTAGGTAGGGGGTGTTACCAATCCTCACTTTTAGTGTCAGAATATGAGGGAATCACTTCTGTCTCCCTGTTTGGAAAAGAAGGAGGTTGAGAACCTTTGTCATGGTTGCAAGTCAGTTTTTGTCAGTGCTTTTTTCATGTTAGTGTAGGCAAATTACTCATAACACACGCCCTTCTTAGCAGAGTACGTGGGGATGGAGTTTATAGAAATAACTCTCATTGAATCTCTTTCAATAACAGAGAGAGGAAATGAGCTTTGCTTGAAGAATTCAGATGAATTTAGGAGTTAAAAAACCAACCAAACAAAACAATTAAAAAGACAAAAGTGCCAAGAGAAGCAGATTCCTGAGACTGCTAGCAAATTGTACAGGGAATCTACTGTTGGTTGAGACATTATCTTTATAATTCAGCAATATAAGGTGGAATGAGAGTAGAGGACATCTTTGTTCTGCATTAGGCAGCTTGATTGTGTGTGAAAGAGAGAAAGAGAGTGTTCAGAATGATAATTGCTGAAGCCCTTGAAAATAAACAGAACATGCTCCCCCAGAGGCAACTGTAATATCCAACAAGGTAGGTGTAGTTACTGCTGGATGCATTTGGGATTCTCTCCAATGTCATGCTTATAATGGAAGTGAATAATTTGGCCTTTATTCAACTGATTAGTCTTTGTTCCTCCTCTGACTGGCAATGAGGGTTCTTGTTGTGGCGGTTGTGTTTTGAATGTGAGTGTCTGTCTGTTGGGAAATGGACTGACAAGAAAGATCTCACTCGCATGGATCGCCTTGCCTGAAATAGTTATGCTTACTGAAGACCTTAGCTGTATTTACTGTTTAGATCCACAAATTTTACATAATCCATAGGGAGAACTTATACCTGGTCACCATGTCACTGGGATGTTCTCATTTCTGTGCTGAAGGATTTGTTCCTTGTCTACTGGCACTGTGGAATCACACTGTTCTCTTCTGAACCAGCTAAAAAAAAAGAAAGCATTGTGATTCACACCACATTTGTGAGCCCACAGTTTACTGGCTGATGGGTTCATTTGCCAGCACACTGATCTGTACTGGGATGTTATGGATTCCAGTGCTGCACTGGGCTGAATCAGTCTGTGCCTCATGGGGGATACTATAGGAAGAAGAGCACTTCAGGCTTTCTGGAAAGGAAATTTAATGCCTCTCTCACTTAACTCCAGTAGGTCTCCAGAGGAAACCTTAAAAATCCCATACTTACAGAGTGTGTGATTGGTTTTCTGGCCACGCTCAGTATAACTCCAGTGGCATTTCCATTGCTAGTATGTGCTCTTGAAGGGATGGGCTTACCAGGGTGTTTGTGTCTGTGACACCTGGTGACCAAAGGACTGTGTTAAACCAGTTTCAGTCCACCTAAAGCCTGTTCCCTGTGCCATGTGGTGCCTGGAGAGCTGATCCTACTGAAATGATTTTAAAACATTTCCAGTGATTTCAGTTATGCAGGGTTTTAAACATGTAAAACCATAATTGTCAGTCCTATGGGAGGAAATGGAAGATGCCTGCGTGAAGCTGTTTCTTTGTGAAGTAACTATTTCTTCACTGAGTGCTACTGTTTGTCCATGTCTAATGGTTGACACTGGGGTCGAGCGCAGAACCACCAGAAACCACAGAAGAGCATCTTCTGAACCTGAGCAAAAAACTGGTAGACCCCTGCATACTGAATGCAGCCACTGCTGCTCTCCAAATGTATATCAAACTCAGTTGGACTTGACCAGTCAGCCTTACGATTAAGATTAGCGTCTGACCGAGGGCACATCTATATGAGTAATTTTGCATGAAGACTTCTTTTCTCCATCTCGGCAGAAGGACCCTTTTCCCTGGTGTGGATCCACACTGTTTTTTCCCGAGCCGAGAAAATAGTGGGCGAAATCGGGCTGACCACACGGTGGCAGCAAGATCTCAGTTATCTGAGGAGCTCGGGCGAGATCTATGTTTATCATCGCTTTCCTTTTCAAACCACCACCCAGCCATTGCTTACAGAGGAACAAAGCAGGGAGAGGAAGAAAGGCTCTAAACACATTTCATCCAGCCTTTGTTTTTCCCTTCATAAAGCCCATCTGAGTTTCTCTGTGTGAATAAAAATCAAGTTTGGACTAACTTGCTAAAATGCATGGACTTTTGGAGGTGTCAGCAGCTCTTTGAAGCTATGATGTTATAGCGTAAGGCAGGAGAAGCATGGCCAGAGCAGCAAAGACGGGAAATTATTTCTGTTTCCTGAGCAGCATGTCCATACTTACTTGCTGTAAGGAAGGAATCACAAGATTAAAGAAGAAGGAATTGTTTTAAGATGTTTTAGTGCCTGGATGTCTTTGCTGAGACAGAAAGGGCAGACAAGATCCTTGTTGACTCTAGCCCTTGAAGGGGCCATCAAGTTTGAAAACAAAAATACTCTGGGGACAGCTCAATATTTGTTGTGACCCAGCTTTCTTGTTTTAGGCCTTCTTCGTAAGTGTTTTAGGACTACCAATTTCCTGCAGCAAATTGCTAATGAATTGAAGCAGCTTAAGAATCCCTTTACTTAACTAGATAGTGAATGTGACGTAGCTGTCATTTCTGCTCCTGTTCCTTTCCTCCTCTGGTTCTGTCTCCCCACACCTCCATTCCACGTGGAGTGGCATAGAAGGCTGAAAGAACGAAAGACTCTCCTGGGAACTGTTACAAAAGAATTTCCTGAATAGCATTCATAGGCAAATGATAACATTTATTGCATAATATTTGTTTAGAGGAAATAGGAAAGAGAGGGAAAGATTTTAAAAAGAAAAGAAAAAAGAAAAGAAAAAAAAGGAAACCCCCCCACAGTCATTTCTTCTGCCTCATGCTTGTTTTTAATGGACCAGGTAAAATATACCTCAAAAAATCAAGAATTTGTGCCCAAAGATACCTTAGGTGTTTGAGACTGAATCCCAGAGCTGCTCTGATGGCAAAGGGAGATTTATTTTTCCCTGGTTTCTTTAATGCCAGGCCCAGAGAGCATGCTCCTCCTGGCTGCGGGGCTCAGTGCTGACTCAGAGCTGGGGTAGAGGGGTCTGGTCATCCTGCTGCGGGAGAGGCTCCAGGACCGACCCCTGTCCGATGGCTGAGGCCACAGTACTTGGCCCCACCAGAGCACCAGCTCTGCCACCTTGCAGCCTGAGCCTGGCCATGGCCCCCATGGTCTCGACCCAGGTCTCAAACAAGAGCCTGGATTGTCTGACCCAGACACCACCCCCAGAAGCACTGCAGCACCCCAAGGGAGGTCCTCCTTCCAGAGAGGCCACAGATGATGGTGGCCCCCATTCATGAAGAGTGCATCACATGGGAACATCCTCGAAGTCAGTGAATATCCCCAGATTGCCTCACAATAGACTAAGACGGTGCTGTTTGAATGGCCACTCAACACCTGCATGCTAGGCATGTTAGTGAGATCAGCCTAAGAAGGTTTTCAGGTCTTATTTCTGACTTCCTTCCTCCAACCGTGCCTTCACTAAATAGCAAAGCTACCATTGCTTTCAGTGGGAACAGGGCTGCTGAAGAGCTCCAGTATTCTCTGAAACCTGCCTGTTGCTGCAGGTATGTTTGCACAGTGACTTGCATTTCTTAGAGAAAAAAAAAGTCAGCTGAGAGAGCAAAGTAGATTTTTCCTCCCAGATTTCTGGAGCACGTAATCCAAACCACTCCCCGCTGTGCTAATACAAGAAGCAATACATCCAGGACACAAGGATGGCTTTTTATTGACTCTAAGCTCTAACAAATCCTTTGAATGTGTATGCATATGCTCATGTATCTATCAGGGCCCTGTGGGTACCTGTAGACTGTGATTGCCCTGAGTGCCCCCAGCTGGGACCCACACCCTCTTCTGCCCACTGCCTAGGATCTCATTTAAGCTCAGACCCAGTACCTGGGCCTGGCTTGAGATACGTGATGTCAGTTTATGTGTGTCTTCACTCTAGTGGAGCATATCTCTCTGAAGTGCTTTCTGTACATCCTGCGTTGCTAAGAAGTGTCTGGCTTCACAGGTAGATAAGGTCAATTATAATAATGCAATCATTTCATGTTTGCAATTTCAAAAAATCCTTTTAAATATGAGAAAATCTGATCTTAGCCCTATTCTGTATTGGTATTGTCTTCAGGTCTTTGGTGGGTAGACCACGTATGAGGAAGCAGTTAACAGTTGTAGCTCTGCGTTTCGTTAAGAATGTAATTTATTTTGGGGTAGTGCTGAAGGACCCAGAAAGAGGTCAGGACTGCTGTGTTAGGTGCTGAGCGTGCATTCATTTTGCAAAATCTAAACGACTGGTACTGATAAAGGAGCTATTCAGAACCTGAGATAGTAATGAACTGAACTGTGCTATTGACTCTTGTCAAAGTGATCAACTCTTCAACCCTAGAAGGAAAATGGCAGCAGGACCTTCAAATTTTCTCTATTCTACACTAAGGAAATTTAAAATGCTAGATGCTACTCAGCAAAGGCACTTTAGAATATTTGATACTTTGTTTTTTGTTGGTGCTCAGGTTCTAAAGTTATAGACAACTTGGAAATAATATTCTATTGAGTCTCTGGGATTATAGCTACTTGTCTATAGGTTTCTTCATAATTATGAAATGCACAAAGTTTGGGTTAGCTAATAAACAGCAAAATAAATGGTTCATGCTCGGTTGAAACAGAAACATGCTATTTATAACAGATGGAGGGTTCCAAGACTATTTTAGTGATAGATTTTCTTCTCTTTGCTTATTAGTGGGCAGTTACGTAAATTATTTGCCAGAAACATAAGTCAGGAATACTTGTTGAAAGAAACAGCATTAGCTTGTCTACTCTGATTCAGTAGGCCAGACAAATAAAAAGGGTGAAGGAGATTGAGATGCGTGGATCAGAACAAAGTATCGATTGAATAGATATTTAAATAGTAGTAGCTGATAAATTTTTAATTCCTTAAGACTGATTTTTTGTTTATCAGGGTTTTTGTCTTCAATGTATTTTCCTATGAAGTAATTCTGTGCTTTGTGATAGCCAGACTGTTACTGAGAGAAAGCACAACAGCAGGTACTGAACTAAAATGGAAAGCTGCAGGGACAATCATGGAAAGATGAAAGCAGAATGAGGCTTAAAAAGCTGGTACTGAAGGGTCTACCAGTCTGTACCATTCAGTCTCCCAGGGAATGTAAGAGACTACTGCAACATAACACTAGTTCTCTTTCACCTAAGTGTTTTTTGAGGCTTGCTTAAATTTAATATCTTAGCTTAATGCTCCTAGTTGGAAAAAACATGGTATCAACTAAAGAATGAAATGGTCTAAGAGTTCTACCCCATTTAAAAAACATATTTGCCCAAGTTTTTCTAATGCGTAGCTGTAAAACTGCTCCATCAAGTGCAAATAGAAACATTTCTACTAAATTCAACAGTTAATATAAACCTGTACTGCTATTTTTCTGTATTTATGTTTTCTCTCAGATCAATCACATTTCTTCAAAATACCAACACTTGGAAAGTAATGCTTCAATAGATGCATCTCCACATAATCCACACAAAATTGAGGCATGCGTTCATCAAGATTGAGACCTTTTACACCTACCCTTAACGTGTTTTCCTTGTAACGTTACTTATTGAATAGTTAAAAAATTGAAATTAATCTCTCATTCTCTGGCCTCACTCAGACTCAGTTTGTCTGAATTTGGTATGGATAAGTTGATTTCTGAGCAGCATGTTCTCCTGGGGTAGAACTTTGGAGGTCTCATTTGGCTGAGCACTTCCAAGACCTCTAAGGAGATATGTTAGGGAGAGAAAGGACAGCACCAGTTACAGCGGGGCATTAATGCTATTTGTTTTCTTGTGCACCCAAATTTACAAGTTTAAGAGGAACATATACAACGTAGTTGTTAATTCCCAGTGATATCCCTGCCCTGATCTGTTTACTGCCCAAATTCACTGTTTCAGAGCATGGTACGTTGTCATGAAGGCACTGCATACTCTGTCTGTGGTACAACAACTCTTATTCTGTTGCACTAATGCTTTTTGCTCTCCTCTTGTTTTCTGAGGATTTTTCCTTGCAGCCCTGAGCAGTTCTTCCTATAGCAGTGATAGCTACAAATATTTCATATGAAAGAGATCTAAAGCTATTAGAACTATCTAATGATACCCTATAAAAAACATTAACTTAATTAGAGGCACATAAAATATCTGCTAGATACTAGCAGACTGTAGTTACTTAGAATAATCCAACTTCAGTGACTGTGATTAGTGCATTAGATCAACAGTGTTTACTATCCTGGTTTCTGGTCACAGCTTTTGTACTTTATCATTATTGTTATCCTATCACAACCTAATATTAATATAGCTCAACAGTAGGCATGAGGTGCTAGTTATTTCATTCTACAGATTGCATAGTGTAGATAGGACTCGGAGGCAGGAGCAGCAGATGACAAAGTATGAGAATTCCCTGACTTGTGTCTGTCACATTTCCCCTATTTTGTTGTGTGTTTGTTGTTTTCATAAGTACTTGTTTCATGAGGTTCAAAGAGTATTCATTGTCTTCTGTAAGGTGTATTTTAACACAAGACTTGTTGAAAGAGAATTTTTTTAACTGACCCATTTAAAAGGTGGATCAGACAGATGGAAGAACACTAAAAGACAAGTCAAGAAACGCAAGCGGAGTTAGTGAAGAACAATATTAGCTGGGAATAACTTGAATGCTGAGTCAGGATAGGCCATGAAGACAAGAACTGGAATGCATTGTAAAATGCAACGAGTGGATTTTTCTTTTGTCCCGGAAGCTTATGGACTCCTTACTCTTATTAGAAATGCAGGTAGTATATTAGTTACCCCCAGAGGTGGCATGTTAGGCTTAAGCCCCCTCAGTGGGTGCCTTAGTGGATTTCTGCACCTGGACATAAAATCATAGAATAGTTTGGGTTAGACCAACCTCCTATCAATGATCTTCAACTAGGTCAGGTTGCTCAAAGCCCTGTCCAGCCTGGCCTTGAATGTTTCCAGGGATGGGGCATCTACCACCTCTCTGGACAGCCTGGGTCAATATTTTACCACCTTCATTGTAAAAAAGATTTCTTCCTCATGTCTAGCTTGAATCTCCCATGTTTCAGTTTAAAACCATTACCTCTTGTCCTGTCATAACAGGCCCTTCTAAAAAGTCTGTCCCTATCCTTCATATAGGCTCCTTTTAAGTACTGGCAGGCTGTAATAAGGTCTCCTTGGAGCCTTCAGCTGTGTGCTCCTTTTCAAGTCTTCTCTACATGAGATAGTGTCACCACTTCACCATATTTCCACAGGTATTTCTGAGGTTGGCCAAAGCTGTATTTGGCAGCAAGGGGCTGGAACACCTTGGTTTGCCTGCTTCCCCTGCAAAGCTGCACTCCAAACAGCTGACAGGCAATGTTGCTTCCATGGGATCTGATTCAAACCCTGGGTAGACCATGTTGCTATGTGCTTGCAGAAATTGCCCTCTATCAGAACTTCTTGTTCAGTAGTATGGGTACAGTAATCATGGCAAGGTGATAACTGTGTGCCAGACATAAAGCCCAGAAACATTTATAAAATAGATATACTAAAAAATACCTTAATCTTTATTTCAAACTTCAACATGATTTTAAACTCTTGGTAGATACAACTGGTTCTTTTGTGTTTTCTTTCAAATTTATCCCAGTTCTTGATGATTAAAACAAATGTGGCATCCACTTGTGAGGAATTAGCAATGCTGTTATTATGCCCATAGGACCTGGCTTTTAGTTCTTTGAAAGTGCAATGTGAATAAAATAAAATGAGAGGGTATCTGTAGGCAAGGGCTCTAAAAGGGCTTTTTCATTGCAAGTTCAAGTGCATTTATTCTAAAAGTAGCATTCTGTCTTTGAAAAAAGTATCAGAAGAGGAGGCTTTTCAACAACCCGACTAAAGTAAATAATTTTATCTTGTATTATATGCTTTTCTAAATACTTTTTTTTTTGGGGGGGAGTTTATTCATTATTTTCAATGTTGAACAAACACCATCATTTCAAGTAAATGCTCCCTCACCCCACCCCATAATTTGCTTGAAACTATCCACAATATTTCAGAATGCTTCTTGTTCATCTCCTCTCTTCTTATTTTTATCTTCGTGATCCTATTACCACCTGTGTTACTATGGACTTAATTCTTTGAGATTTTCTTGTCAACCTTATCTCTGGTTTGTAGTAACTAACAATAACAACAAATGAGAACAATCACCAGAATTTTTGAGTGCTTTTTCATGTTTTTCAAAATACTCATTCATCTTATTCAGCTCTGTCATCTCTGTGGGGTCTTTTTTTTTTTTCCTTGCTGTTGAAATACTGAACTTACCTTGATTCATTTTGTGGAAAGTTTTCTGGTTCTGTTTTTCCTTAAAAAAAATTAAATTTTAGCATTTTATGTGGTGACTCTGTGTTATGTTTAAGCCTGGCAGACTCAAGTAGTGCCAAAAAACCTGAGTAATAAAGCACTAATCTCAAACTGATGTGATCTAAAGTTCAGAGGGCTTAATAGCCTTGCATCAGCATCACATTTCATTGAGACATGGTGAATGGTTCAGAGCATGGGAAGAATTTTCTCATATCTTCTTAAATCATGCCACACTGGTGATGCTAATAAATGCTTTAACATAGTTACTGGGGGCTCTTTTGTTTTAACAGAGACTAGAGATGCTTTCCAGTGGGTTGTTTCCATAGGGCTGGGATACCTGATAAAAAGTGAGAATAAACATCCTGTGCAGAGGACTTGTGGATATGCTGGCTGGACAGAGTAAAAGGAAATATGTATTTGTCCAAAAGTTAAAATTGGGAAGCTAAATTTTAAAGTATTGTTTCAGTGGAAAATAGTTTGTGAAGCATAATATTTGGAGGGGTACCTGGAATATTTTTATGTGCATTAAAGTGATGTCTTGGCTGCTAATACTAAATGCATTTTGATGGCTCAAGTTCCAGATGAAAAAGGAACAAGATAGATGATCTGTGTATCATGCTATAGGTTAGGAACTATCTCATCTCCAGGAAATTACTTCAGAAGAGGTTTGTTGATAATAGTTAGATGACAAAAACCCCTCAAACCAACTCCTCCCCCAAATATTGGCAATAGTTCTTTGACCATTCTCCTTTCTTGTCTGTAAGGTTTACAGAAGTTTTCACTTTAAAATATGTGCTAGAAATGAAAACAAAAGAGATGGAACTTCACTAAACCATCTTGTGGTATTTGTCTTCTTCTTAATGGTTGATAATAAAAATTGGCTCAAACATTAATCTATGTTTCTGAAAAGATCTAGACAAGATACAAAATGTCTACATGTGCTGTATTTTCTTGCATTCAGGTTCAAACCAGAAGTAAAAGTTTTGAATTACAACGAAGTTTTTCTACAGTCTTCAAGACCAAGAATGTAAGAACTTTTCTTATCGGTGTAATGGAAAAAAAAAAAAAAAAGATGGAATATGGAAGAGCACTGTGGAGTTTTCCAGTTTTTAGTTTTGGAGAAAAATGCAAGCACTGAAGTTCCTCAGAACCACTTCAGAGCAGTGTTCCCCCAGAGCTAGGACTAAAATGATAGAATCAAAAGCAAGTATTTCTTTTCCCGATTTCCAGTTTTTAATGTCAGTGGTGCTTTGTACCACTGTGATATGTGAGTGAAATGTATGTTCACTGACGGGATTGCAAGAATGGATTGTTTTACTAAAGGAAGCCATCCGTGCTCTTTATTCTGTGTGGTAAAGCCCAGAATGTATTTTTTTAGTCTGCATGCATATTAAGTTCACTTGAACTTTAGATATTCTTAGTCCTGTTACATGCATGACAATGAATCTGCATATTATGCAACAAGCTTAAATTTAGCATGGCATGTTAGGAGGCATAAATTTCCCACAGATCCATGCAGCTTTGTATCTGCCAAACTGACACTAATAGCTGCCAATTATTGCACAAAGAGATGTTGCTTGCTCAAAAAGAAAAAAAATATTCATTGTAGAAGTTTTGAGTGAGATCCTAGAGCCACTGATATCAGTGGAAGTTTTGCTGCTAGGATTTTAAAAAGCTGATGCTACCCTTCTATCAATTTTGAACAGATAATTAAATAGAGACGATATTTATCTACCAAGATTTAATGTCAAATGCTGAATGTTATGCTTTTTCTGTGTGCAGTAGATGAAGTATTTTCTACTTTTAACAGGCTTACCTGAAAAAATAAAGCAAAATCTGTTTTATATTAAGTGTGTTCACTTTCCATAACTTAAAAAGCGAAAGGAGAGAAAGAAGAGAGAAAATCAATACAAGACCACAGAAGCTCAAAAGCTGGGATTATAAAAATGACACAGAATCAAATGAAGTGTTACCCCTATTTCCAATAATGCCTTTCCCCTTTTTATTTTTGTTAATGTTTTTTTTTATTTGATTCTTTTAAACTGTGGACAAAATCCTGGTTAAACTGGTAAAATTCACATTGCATTCAAATGCACCCTCATTACTGTACTTTTGTTTATAATATTGCACTTGCTGTATTATGTACTAGCTGGAACTACTGGGTTAAATAAAACAATATGTGTATGCTTATATTGATGAAAGACTGTAAATTTGAGTGCATTTAGTTTCCACAAAACTAAAATATTCAATAGGAAAATGTTGGTAGTCTGGAACATATTGATTTTTGCACTGAGAAAATATTTTGAATTCATTTGTCAGTCTGTCTTCCTGAAGTGCTGTAGTACATCATGTAAAGGCACGTCCCTTTTCTTCTCCACAGTCTGTCCTCCCCCTAAGGTAAAACCACCTTTTTGTTCTGTGTTCAGGTACTATGTGCATTAGGGAGTGTAATGATTGCAGCAGTCACATGAAATACAGCTGGGTTGAAAGGTCCAGGCTGTGAGGGATGCCAGCTCCAGCTCCCCAGGAGGCTTTATGTGCAATAGGAGCCTTTTAGGCTTGAGCTCCAGCAACATGTTTTGACAGCTCCAGATTGGGGGGAGGGAGGGAAGAGCTGGGTAAAATTGGAAATACTTCAACATCTTCTTCTGACTTGAGATGGAAACACTCATGGATCAGAGTGTCCTAATGGAACACAGATTTTGATTTCTGATCAAGTCAGTACTTTATAGTGTTCTCAAGCAAAATAATTTTATTTTGGAAAAAAACCCAAGGCATAATGTCTGACCCTATAATGTACCCCATATTAGTGAATCAGTATTTGTTTATTTCTGGTTAGATTTTATGTAAACTAAATGAACGTAACATGGGCTTACTATTTCCATGCCTTTTGGGGGTTAAGTATTGGTCAAAGAATTGAAGAAAATCTGTCTGCTTATCCTTTCTGATTGCCATTCCTTACAAACACATTATATCCCCTGCTGACTTCAGATCTCTCTTGCTCGAGGGATGCTGCTTTGACCTTGTCACATAGCGCCATCCCACCGTGCCTTCTCTTGCCTAGCAACCTCTTATCACACTTTGCTCAGGACTACCCAGGTCTCTGTGATGTGATGAGATATTCCTTCTGGTTCACAAATAAACATGACAAGACATATTTAGTCAGAGATTTCTCATGGTTCTGTGCTGGCTGGATGCTTGCAGGTCCTGTTATGTGTCTAGCCTTGGTGACATTTTCAAAATTTTAAACTACAAGTTGTACAGTCACTTTGCTAGTTGTTGGCCCTCGTTCTTCTGGCTTCTGTTACATTAGGATGAATCAAGCAGCATTCCTGCATATCTCTAAAGAAAATACTGAGTATTTCAGTTCAGCCTCTCCACTGGCACACTCATAATTTTCTTAGTCAACTAGATTAATTTAGTTGACCTGGGCTAGTATATTTTACAGGCTTTTTATTGAGCTGTTTGGAGTTTTTAAGTATCTGGGTTAAGAATATGATTTTACAGAACCTGGAAATGTTCATGGAGTTGTAACAACTGTGGCAATTTATTTTTGGGTGGAGGTGAAAGGTGGAGGAACAAATGTTGTTTATTTTCCATTTTTCTAGGAGATATGGTGCTTGTGGCACTGCCTTTAGATTTGGAGATGCAGTTCAGCTGCCAGCTCAAAGCTGGAGTTAATCTCTTACTTCCCCCAAAGTCTGCTTTGAATTGGGTAATGCAGAAACATGACTGAATATCCCACACCTCACACTGTGACCTTCACCTGCAATGTGCTCAAAGTTCCTCATTCTAATCCAGACAAGTTTGGTATGAATGTTGAGCTTCAGTCTGAAAACGTACATATGCAGATCTTTAAAAAATTATTTCAGAGTTTTAGTTTTGACTTGAGCAGAACAGAAATAAATCTCTGAGTCTTGAAAGGTGTTGTAAGGGAAACTGGCTGCTCCTCGTGCTTCTGTTTTCATGCAGAATGTAAAGATGAACTACTAGCCCTGAACAACATTATTTCTAATGTGTGTAAGTTCAGCAGATAGGTCTGAAGTATTTTTGGCAGTGGTCTCAGTAACACGGTATTAAATCCATCAGTTGGTATCTGATGGGTAAAATTTGCTGTGCGTGTGCATCAGTTTTGTTTTCAGTGAAAGGTTCGTTAATCTCTGAGGTATATCCTAGAAATATAGTGCGTGTCTGTGTGAATCTTAAATAACCAGTGATTGAAAATTTTTGGCTTGTGAGCAGTGATTGGAAAATGTACTGTCTCTGCCAATTTTTTCTATTTTTGGAAAGCTGGGAAACATCAGACTTGCACCTCACATCAGCTTTATCAACTTCACACTGTGCTGTTCAGTTTTATTTCCAATAGGAATGTAACAATGTCTTGTGAACCACTGGAGTGTGAGATTAAAGATCTGGTTTTCAGACAGTGGGGGTCTGACTGCATTTTAATGCTCATTTCTCTTGAGGTAGACGCAACTGTTTTCACAAGTTTGGCAGTTTCCAGTTAAAGGATCTCCAAACAAACAAATTTGCAGATTATGTAGGAACTGAAACATATCGGAGTTCCATAATCCTGGGCTTTTAAGCATCTGCTTGTTCTCTGGGTAACTGGTGACTAAATGTCACAATCCATTGCTTCTCAATATCACAGAAACCCTGAAGTGGCGTATTCAGTGCAAATAATTGAGAATGGATAACTGAAATTTTAAGTTTTTTGCATTCTTTGATGTTATTACATTACTTATTTTTTGTCTGCAGCATTTGTAACTCCTCCTGTCTCAACGTCAGCTTTCCATGGGTGTTATACCTGGATCAGAGCCTGAGTCTGAGCTGTTTTCTGGCTGGTAAACTCTGTACCCAGGCCTGATTATGCTTTGCTTGACCTCCTAGATCTTCTCTGAAGGCTTGGACAAGTGGGATGACACTAAATCAGAGCAGTATGAAGGGAAATGTGGATTTGTCTGGGAGCCCTACCTCTGATAAAGTGTGAGCATCTCCTTGTGAAATAAGCACTAGTAAGGTTTTCCTAAAAGCAGCCTCACTCAGCATATACTGATACCTCCTTCCAGGAATGGGAAACTTCAATTTCTTTTGGTGTTTCTTTTAATTTCCATCCCTTGGGAAGGGGAGACAGCAAGAGTTTGGGAAGATCCTGCCCACTTTTCCCCAGAGGGAAGCATAGGGGTCTGCTGAGAGGCAGAATCTGAGAAACTTCCTTCCCCACTGTTCCCATGAAGCTTTGGCGTCTGCTTAGTGGTGGCAGCTGACAGCTCTGCTGTTTGGCTGTTTAAAGAAGTTTATTTTGAAGAAACAAAAGGTGGTAGGATGACTTTGCAGCCATGCTCTGGGTCAATGGTGATGGCGGTGTGGTTAACCACCTCTCCTCTCTTCTAGCTGCCCCTTGGTGCTGGTGGGTGAACCCAAGAGCAGCACCTCAGATTGAAGGCTGAGAATTAATATACAGACAAACACCAACAATGATGGGTACAGAAATGGAGTATTTCAGGCAAGCTCCTTTTCTCCTGGAGTATTCCTGTTTGCGTCTGAGGCATGGGTAGGCTGCCAAGTAGAGGAGCAGTTGTGTATGAGCCTGCTCCCTGGAGCTGGACCACTTACTCAGTCAGTGCGCTTCAGGTGCTGCCAAAACTGATTTATTTCACTGTATTACAGCCATGCTTTCTCAGAAGCGATTTGCCTCAATTATTTCTTTCTAGTTAAGAGCAGACATTGTAGAGCACAACCCTACCTGGAGTATCATTTTCCCAGCCAAACTGCTAACTCAAAATATATTTGTTTGCATGCTACGTGGAATGACTTTTTTTTCGTTTTCCTTGGCAAACTGAAATATCCAAGGATGGATGAATCATCCTATTTGCATGAGAAGAGACATGTTTTAGTGTAGGACACTAACATCTCTTTTCTTAAGGAAAACACAGACACTTGGGAAGATAAAGAGAAGGGAGTAATTCTGCTTTTCTCTTCATCCCAGAAGTTAGAGATGGCTATTTGGAGTGAAGCCTTTAATGAACTTGAATCTTCCCTCTCCTGTTTCATAACTTGATTCTAAAGTATTGTGAAGAAATGTTCTCACCGCTTTCTACAGAGGCTGATCTAGTTTGCGTTAATCAAATAATGTCCCTTTGGGCAAAAGCAAGAATGACTTCTGTTTCCTTATAGCAGAGCCTATGGTGAGGATCTATCAGGTACTGGGTTTTGCTTCTGTGAATGTGCAATATTTACCAATATAGAATTTGGTTACTAGAATATGAAAATCACTTAGTATAGCATGGAAAAAGGTGGAAGGAAAATGAAATATGAATGAAGTAAGATTCTCTTCTGTCATATAGAAAGTGTGAGGGAATCCTAGTTTCTGAAACACGAGGGTTTCTTTGCAAATAAACTCGATGGTGAGCATGATTTTTGAAAATATCTTGTTCACATCTTCTATCATTAATTTAGACTGCTTAGCTGAAATCCATATGGGCTTTTAGAAGGTAATTTGCAGGGTCTTACCTTGACTGCAGGATTTATATAGTTCTAAACATGGCGTTGTTTTTTTTATTTCCAATTAATTAGCATGCAAATGCACTGGCGCATTGTATCAGAGGACCCACAATAGAGTCTGCAAAGTTAGTGTTGAAAATTTGGAAAGTCTACAGAATTAAACTATGCCTTAGAAGTGCCCTTTGCACATACATAATAAAATAATTTTAAATTACAAGGATATATACTGTCTTTTCGTGTCCTTCAGGAGATAGGATAGATGGTGCTCATTTAGGACAGATTCATTTAACCTCAGCTTAGCTGCCTACCAATTAGGCATGTAGCTTAAGCCAGATGTCTAATTATCCTCTGAAGTCAAAGGCGAAATAACAGGAGCTACGGTTAGTTATTCTTCCTACTCATCTCAGAGGACTATCTTGGGACAGGATGAATCGCTCCTAGAGGTGTCTGCATCTCTTCAGTGACTGCAGAGTCTACATGACTGCATTAGAGTGGGCTTTTTCTACAGCTAAATTTAGGTGAGATACATCCTGCCTTTAATGGGCAGCTATTCAATGTTGCTTTGCTGCATCAGTGTTCAGTATGCAGTGCTAGTCTTTATTGCCATGTTGGGTAACATCCTATTCAAACCTGGCTCTGAAGACAGAATTATTCATTTCCTCTGACCTTTTCTCCAGCAATTGTCAGTATTTTATCAGTGTGCTTCACAAATGTGAGTTATTCTTATAGCCACCTTGGGAGATAAGATACTATTGTCCCCGTTTTATAGACAACCTTTATTTTTCTTGCATTTCCTTGGATTTTGAATATCTGACTGTGCAATTTCTATAATGTACCTTATGTAACCTTCTGTTTGGTGGTGTGTGGGTTGGTTTCTTTTTGTGGGTTTTTTTTTTGGTGGTTTTTTTTTTGTTTGTTTGTTTGTTGTTTTTTTTTTTTAACTAAATGAGAAAAAAGCCAATTGTGACAATCTGGGTGATAATATGGGGTCATATCTTAGTGTTCCACTCCCTCTTGGAGGGTGTCCTTAAAAAGCTGAGTGATAGTACCCCTTATTTCTCAGTTTTATCCAGGTTTTCTGTCATTGATCAGCAAACTTCAGGGTAAAAGGTGTTATTCTAGTAAACAAATAGGTATTCCAGTAAGCAAAAGAGTTAAGTACTGATGACAAAGTTAGGAGCAATATGATGCTGAACTTTCCTATCTCTCTCTCATGGAGAAGTCCTGAAGCACAGAAGTGAAGGGAATGACTCAGCTGCCACCCAGCAATCACCTTGCTAATTTAGGGGGCTTTACTGTACTACAACTTTGGTCAACCCATCAGGGTCAAATTAAGTTAAATGTGAATGTTTTCCACATGTATATGGTTCTTGCTCAGAAGGAATAAAATTGCACCCACAACTGGATCTTCTCCCAATCTGTGAGATTTGGGTAACTTCTGAGAATACAGAATTTTCAGTTTTGAAGAGGATTAATATTCTGGCTTTTTCCAGAGCTCTCACAGATGCTTTCCTGAAGCAGATGCTGGAAGGGGAGTATGGCACTTAAAAAGAAGTTCCTTCAGGAAGAAGATGCTGACAGCTTTTGGGATCATTCTGGCTAACTTAGAGCTAAAACCACTTATAGGATCGCCTGTGTTAATGTATACAGGCAATAAGGGGAGTCAACTGTATTCCTTTCCACCATTGACAGTCTTTTTCAACATCCAATGAACTTCTCATTGAGACTGGACTCACTTTGAGCCCCTGCTTTGAACAGTGGACAAGAGTAGAGTTGTTTGTTGTTGTTGTTTTTTTTTTTTTAAGCTGAAAACCAGT